>NC_135775.1:23994430-24164647 GCF_028453695.1 Augochlora pura | reverse complement strand
AAAAGAAAGTAGATTTAAATAATGAGTCATTTTCGTTCACGAAGGCGTGGAATTTACTCGCGGGATTTTGTTGACAGCGAGAGAAAGTTCGTTCCCAAAGACGCTGCACGTCGACGAAGTGCTCTCTTATTGTTGGCATAAAAACCTGTCATTCTAACATTTAGGCCACTTAGATCGGCCGGCTTATCGCGGCGATAACGTCCGGGAAAAAATTTGGAGGAAATACTCGCATGTGGATATACTTGAAAAGAGTTGCGCGGACTTCTTCGTATTCTGTACACGCGGTGCCCTGTCACCGCCCTTTTGTGCCTGTCTCTCACGGTTCACGGCTACTCGAGGCCCTCGAGATATCTTCGACTTGAAAAAGCAGCGAAATGAAACGAAAAGCACGATTTCACGCGGTCGAAGTGCCGTCGATTTGCGGCGCTTAATTGTTTCAATGGGGTGTGCAAACTTTCAATTATTTGGGAGATTTTATTTTTTTATTTCGAAGATTTTATATTTTGATTTGAAAGATTTTACATTTTTATTTGGAAGATTTCATATCAGAGTTTTTTCTTTCAACTTCTTACGATTTTTATTACATTATAATCTTGAAGAAAGAAGTCTACATACAAATTTCTAACCAACCATCGAATTTACTTAGTCTTCCTACAATTTTGATTACATTATATCCTTAAACAAAGAAGTTACGATATAACAAAAATATTTGCCTAGATTACTAATAATGAAAGAAAACAATCTAGAGCCAATAATATGCTCCATTTTGGCAATTCAAAGAAATAATTCCAAAACCACCCCCGTAGGGTGAAAACGAAAGACACCTTTACCTATCAAAAATTGTGATCTTGGCTCCGAAAGGGGCGCTTCTACACCACGAGATTCGTGAAAGTGGCATCGGAACGGTATCAGAAAGCGGTGGTCACTCCCTAATGAACTTACGACGCACTCGATCCGGTGGAAACGCGACGGAAGGTGGCATAGTGTAAGGCGGCGAGATGAAAGACGCCGCTCTCGTCCACCGTTCTCGAGCCGCACGCTTACGAGATCTCGTCGCCTGTGACTGCTGTTCCTTCGAGTTCCACACACACACAGACACCGTTATCGATATGTGTGCGTCACGTCCACGCGAAGGTTGAGCGTATTTAGTGCATCGACGCTAATTGGAAAACGCCACAAGAGCCTGAAACCGGAGAACACCCGGTAGCCCGGTATATAATACACATTCGGGATTTCGTTGGTCCGCTGGATCTCGAGGATATCCGGATGTCCGCTTTCATAGTCGCGTCCTGTCGCCATCATTCAGCACCATTATCTAGAGATTTTCACCTCGGCGAGTTCTCGTCGCCCCGCTAATCGAATTTAATAATATATTTTCGTTCGCGCTTGCTAAACGTCGTCAAACACCGTTGATCTTAGCGATAATACTGTCACGATTATAATCGATAAATCTGGTAGTAAATCAGATCGAAGGTGGTGACGATGTTAGTGTTATTTAGTGGATGAAATAAATAATTGAGGCATTTGATTTCTATCTGATGGAATAAGAATTATTTTATTAAATTTTAATATTGTCAAAATTGGGGTTTAAATTGGGGACTGTGAGGAATTTAAAGAAGGCGAAAATTCCATGGTGGTGAGTTCAAAATGTATAGGGAAAGGAATTGAGAACTCTTTTTAAAAATGTGGTAGAAAAGTATAAATAGCTAAATGTAATAAGAAGATACAGACAAGCAATTTATATATGATATGCGATTTTTATATTTAATAAAAGGCATTGGTACCTTCCTCTAAAAATAATAAAAATCATAACAAGGTTAAAATATAATAAAAATAATATGTATCATCAATTTATACACAACATACGACCCTTATCTCCGACATAATTAATTAATAACTCTCCCTTAAGAAATAACAAAAAATCGTAACAAGGTAAGCATAATAAAAAATCCTAACAAGGTAATCAAATTAAGAAATCATAAAAAGGTAACCAAATTATAAAGTCAAATAGAAAGGTATACACAATAAAATCAATATCAATTTATACACAATACATCTATTCATCAATTTAACTACGCTCCCCGAAAGCATAAAAAATCGTCGCAAAGTAAACACACCAAGCTAGAGATATATATCATCAATTTGTAATATAATAAACGACCTTTATCTCCGGGAAGAGGTCCATCGATCCCTGCGTGTCCGACTTTATTACAGACATAATCGAAGGTTGAGCAGGTAAGAGGTAGTTTCACCTTGGCTGCTACCCGACGTACCTCGAGGACACCGGATAAGGTGACCCGTGAAAATTCGTAACTCAGCTACGAATTCCGGTAGATTTGCATAGTTTAACCGGAGTAGATGCTGTACCCCTTGTCCGGGTCGGTCAACACCTTCCCTAGTTTCGGGACGGAAAGGATTCGGAAGAAAATCGTATTTCACTGACTCCGGATAGGCTGTACGGATAGGGGGAAAAATGCTGCAGCAGCGAGGGCTGCTAAAGAGAGAGAGAGAGAGAGGGGGGGCTTTAAAACTCAAACCCCCGGTCAAACAAGCAGTATACGCATAAAGCCATTAAAGTCCGCCGTCGCATCGTTAAGTACCCTGGCCAGCGGCACAAAGAGACACTTCCGAAATTTGGGCAATTCCTAATGACCTCTCCGGAGTCCTTAAGGATACCAGGACTACCATTGTCAGACCCCGGCACCGACGTTTTCCCGCATCCTAAAAGGTTAGAGCGACGGAATTACGAGTCAAACGCCTCGGATGCAGAAGAAACGGGGATTTTGTTTGACGCGGAGACGCGGCGTCGTAAAAACGCGATCATTATTGGCAAACGAGTTGGTCGGCTGTAAATCAAAAGCAGAAGAGAGAGAGAGGGAGAGGGAGAGGAACTTGTCCCACGTGCGGAAACGTTTGACTATATTGGGTCGATTATCTTTGCTATAGTTCCTACGATCGTTAAATTATAAACTACTGGGTCGTTAGTCAAATTAACGAACAATGCAGAGGGTTTTTAGAGGATGACCGAATACAGTGACTTCGGCTTGTCTTTGAACTTAGAACGATGTCTGTTATAATATATATTTTAATAAAAATTATTGTCTGAAAATTGTTTATGGAAATATTGTTACAATGTTAGAAGTTGTAGGAGATAAAATTAGGAACTTTGATAATTCTAATATTAATTTCGGCAATATTACAGTGAACGATATTTCTTACCTCTTTTGTTACTTAAAATGAGATCAGAATTAAGTAAAAGCATTTTAGTGATTTTTCACCTAATTGACACTTTTATCATTTAAAAATAATTTAGGACGTTCAGTCCAGTTCGAAAGAAGTTACCGCGTTTTAACGAGTTGGTCGGCTATAAATCACGAGCAGAGAAAGATCGTCGAAAAACTCGTCCCTGGTATGTAAACATTCGACTATATTAGGCCGATTATCTTTGCTATAGTTCCTACTATCGTTAGATTATAAATCACCGAGTCTTTGTCGAAGTTAATGAACAATAAAGCCGGTTATTCAGCAGCCGTGACTTCTGTTCGCTTTTAAACATATTTATCTTGTGTTTATAAAACTGATCTCTATGGAATTAATATTTATGTCAATTTATTTAATGAACAGTCATTTGACCGTAAATTTATTTAGCTCAGTATTAAATTGTCGTTTCTACTATGATTTTATTTATTTTATTAATCGCGAAGGGAACAGACAATCTTTAATAAAAAAAAGCAGAGTGTCCTATAATTATAGAACTTCCAAAAAATGAAAAATTTCTGTGATCATTTCAAGTAATAATTTTCATATCAAAAATGTAATCCGCGGTTTTATTTACAAGTTATTAGCGAGAAACAATGACCGACGAGTGGCGATCCTATGGGCGTGACTCTGCTTCGTTTGAATATTCCCCTAAGTTGATTTATGAGGATTCGCAGAAAGTGTGAAAAGGGTGTTAGTGCAAACGCTACTACCAACATTGCTCTTTCACACATTGTTCAACAGATTATCTAATAAATTCTATTCTCGTGAGACACCCGCGATCAGTGCTTCTAGAAACAATATAATTTACGAGAGGAACGATCAACAGTCAATTTGTTTTTGTTTGTGGTTGCAACCCTTGGCACACCTGCTTGGGCCAGGCGAAGGATTAATCCATCGACTGGTCTCAGCTCTTACTAGAATCGCTTAGTATTAGGCTCGAGCAAACAAGTACCTGCTTTCGATTCTCGAACCTCTTTCGAGACGTTTGTCATCTAAAAATCGCAGGCAGAAGGTGTCTAAAATTTATTTAATAATCTTCGAAATTGAAGAATTCCTGAGGACTTTTCAAGCAACTTTTTCCTTTATAAAAATATTCTGCGAAGTATAGTTAAGGAGTTATTAAGGAAAAACAGCGACCAATGAGAGGCGAGAGAAGATGGCGCGGCGGTTCAGCCAATTGGCTTAACTGCGCTTCGCCGCGCCTCTGATTGGTCACTGTTTCTCCTCAATAACTTGTAAACGAAGCCGCAGAGAATATTTTTGCAAAGGAAAAACTTGCTTAAAATAATCTCAGGAACCTCTAATATTAAAATAAATATGTAACATAACATTTACCTCTTTCTTAAATTATACATATATCATTAAATTACATATTGACCAAATATCATTCAAAAATACAAAATACAACTATCCTAGCCCTAAACAAATCCGTACAAGTTATTCCGCTAACAATTCGTCGCATTTTTCGCCCCGGATAAGATTAAATTCTGTAACAATTGCCGCGGTGAAAAGCGACGGTCTTCAGCGCGCGCGCGGCCGGCTTCGCAGAAATTACGACGCAATCGGGCCGGAATTATTTGCGGCATCGAAAACACCGCACCGATCGGCGGTTCAATTGAAACGAGTGCCGGCATTATTCGCGCGTTTATCCGGCCGCCAAGGGGGAGAGAGGGGGGGGGGGGGGAGAAAAATGTGATCGAGAGCGCCGCGAAAAACGTGTCGTTCACGGTTAAACTTTAGGAGGCGGCCGATGAGAAACGAGGTCGGCAACGTATACGATCGAACAGAGCGTTTCGCCGGACCGGTGTTTTTGGGGGTTGATGTACGGATATCACGGGGAAACGTTACGCGGGGAGAGGGAGGAGGGGAGGATGGTTGCGTCGCGTCGGTTGTTCCAGATTATTGGCGGCGCGCGAGGTGCGCGGCCGAATTAAGCCAATTATCGGTGAATATCCGTAAAATTAGTGTATCACGCGGCAGAAAGGGTTTATTGGGCCAACAAAACACGGCTTTATGAGCGTGCTAATGGGTTCGTAACTGTCTGACGGGCAGAACGAGTCGAACCCCGGGCACCACGGCCTTTTCCAGGTAAACGTTCGAATTAACAGTTTCACGGGGGCTGCTCCGCCGAATATACATCTTCTCTATTCTTTTTCTTTTCTCTCTCTCTCTCTCTCTCTCTTCTTCCTCTCTCTTCTTCCTCTCTCTTCTCTCTCTCCCGCCACCTTCGGCACCGGCGATCGTTTCCACCTTCGACCGCGTATTTCTTACAGGTCGTTGCATAGAAACGACCGGTTTCGCGCGAACGACCCACTGATTAAAAAGATTCCCGTCGATCCTGTCCGAAATCACCGATGTTTGCGGAACTGTTTAACCGGGATTCATTCTAGCGCGCCCCTGCGGAACGCGCGCAGGTACGGCGAAAAGATATTCGCGCCGCGAATTCGCATTTTACAATTGCCGTGGCGGGAACGTTAAATTACGGCACGGTCCTGAATCGATTAAAAACAGAGTTGTTTAGGATCTGTTTCTTCGGCTGGCAATTTTCCATACGCGTCGGCAGGTTTGTTTTACTTTCTCGTGAACGTTATGGTTTTCATATTTTATACGGTAGCTAAAAAAATAATTGGCAGTGGATTTAGAGAATAGGTATAAATGAATCGTATATCTTGTGATATAGAGATATACAATGATTTTTATTGTAAATAAAGAAGGGATTTTAAAAATGAGAGATATCTTGGAATATATTGTTAAACGATAGGGATATAAAACTGGTAATAATCATTAATGAAAATGTCTGGCTTTTTAACTTTTTAAGTTAATTTTGTGAGGCGCTGTTTTATGTATTTTTAAGTACGTAGTCTTCGATGTATATATTTCTTTAATATTTGAAAAAGTTAAATATATCAAAGTTCTATTAGCGGCTGAATACTTTTGTGATTCGTTCTATATTGTAAGGGGATGAGGGTGTGTTTAGTATGGGGTGGAGAACTCATTACAGGATGAATGAAGGGGATTTATTCAACGATCAGGGAAAGGTGGCAATACAATCGTTTTCGTCCAATTGGTAAGGCAATATTAAAATATTGTGTAAACAAGGAGAGATCTCAATTATATTGTGACTTCAATAAACTTAAACACAAAAGAAAGTTGAATTACGATATGTTGATCTTTTCAATTACTATGCTGTTAAACTAATTTTATTATGAAACTACTCCTAATGCATATTTCCAATTCATGGTTAATAATGTTTTTAAGCTGAGGATTGTATTACCTGCCTTCAACAAAGAAAAGAAATTTCAGGATAATTGAAGGGTCTTACCCTTTACCTTGGTCATTGACTATACAACCCTTTCTTTTACTGATGCTGGTCGCAACTGTTTTCGCAGGTAGAGCCTTCGATTATTTTATTAGTTACATTATATTACCTTATAATAAATAGCATAATTTCTTCTTTCCTCGAAAGAGGTAATCTTATAATTTAGAAAAAGGTAATCTTACGATTCAGGAATTAAATCGTTGTTCATGGTATTTCTTAATAGAGTTTTACAGGGAGAAGAAGGGGAGCAAGAATTGTAAGGGTGTCATCGAACCGATTAGATTCAGAGCGATAGTTTACGTAAATTTTTAAATATGTTCTCGTTGGGCTATTTTTATGAAATTTAGCTTAAACGAAAGCTGAAAGTGTCTACTTTAAGTCAGAGTAAATTATATTGCAATAGGTCGATAAGGTCATTTTGAAAAATTCAAAATAATTTACCTCTGACGTCATGGAGTATACTCGATTTTAAAGGCAAAGTTCAGACGTATTTTAAAATAAATTCCTACGAAAATATTTTTATCCAACTTAGCTGAAATTAAAGCTGAAAGTATCCACTTTTCAACATAGTAGTTTAAATTAAATATCCATAACGATTCCATTCGCGTCGACGACTTTTTACGCAGCCTAATAGGCACCCTCTAAAGAAACACGTACCGCGGCCAATAAAACGGCAAAAGCACTGAACAAATGAAAAATCTGCCGTATTAGGGCGTCGAGCGGAGATAAACGGTCACTATCAGCGATAGTGTGATAGGTTATTGGTAGTCGCGAAGCAGTGATCAGACCATTGGATCGAACGGGGATGCCTAACATTATCCGGTCGAACATAAAATACGTGAACGGGGCGCGGTGATCGCAGCCGGATCGGCAGTTCACGCGCACGTAATTCGACCGTGCGTGAGGGTGACCGTAGCTTTATAGATTTCGCATAAAGCAACGTTACACCGTACACGCAGGTAAATTAGGCGTTTAATCAAACCGTTTAATCAGCGGCATGATTGTGACCGCATCTGCTCCTGCTGTTCGCGCCAATTATCCTCGGAGTGAGATAATTGTGCCTTGCTCTGTTGTACAGTCGCCTCCAAATCCACCGGGATTCCTGCGTTCCTCTCCGCTTTATGGTGCTTTTGCAGATACATTTTTTTTACGTTTTTATGTCTCACGATGATCGCTATAGTTTTTTATTCGCGCGTCTTTTTGTTATCTCATTGCGCGTTCAGTAAATAATAATTTGAACTTAATGCAGTATAATGTAATATAATATAGTATAGAATAATATAATATGGTATAATATAATATAGTATAGCATAATATGGTAGAGTATAATATAGTACAGAATATAATATAGTATAATATAATATAATACAATATAAGCGAGCCGAATTTGAACGCTTCTTTTCTAAACAAGAATAAACATATTCAAAAACTGTAAAAATTAAAAAAAAATTACCAGCGACCATTTTAATTCATAAATAAAACACCGTTGATTTTTATATAGTTATTTTCAGAATTTTTCGACAACGAACAATGGCGTAGAAATCCGCGATCCGGCGACGACGAATAAAGAGGTCGGTGAAATTTTTGTCGCTCGCAGTACAATCGATTCTTTTTTTAATGAACGCGAAGTACCGGTGGAAAATGAACGTAAAAAGTGGACGGAAAAATCGATGGCACCTTTTTTCAGGGTGTTTCATTATGCGCCCCGGGTTCTCATCGAGCTTGCGAAACGATCGGCGAGCGAAAATTTGTGGAACGGCCGCGGGCGGCCGCCGCGCGTTTCGAAGCGTTTTACGAGTCGCGTCGGTGCGCGGATGAATCTCGTCTTCTATAAATGTCGTTTCCGCCCGTCTCCGATGATAAATCGCGGTCGGAATTCCGCAGATTAATACGATGTAAAGACCGGCGCGTTACGAGGACGCGAACGACGGCGGAGAAGACGACGCGGCCACGGAAATCGGTTCGATTCGATCGCCATTTTCTATTCGCGCTGGGAAGGCTCTTAAAAAATTTGTGACATTAATATAAAAAAATTCTAACAATGTTATTTCTATTGAAAACTGAAGGCTGTTCTTAGTCATTTTTGTTAATTGGTCTATTTATTAAAATATCGAGTAGTTAATTTATCGCTAATTTACTATGTGACTTCACAATTTATAAAAATCATAAAATATAGACGTGGATTCCACGAGTCTTTTAATCATTAATAATAATTAATAAAAGCATTGCATACTCAATAATTTTTTTTTATACTAAGAAAAGAGTCAGCGATCTTCAAAGACAATTTTCGTGTTTTACGACCGTGTAAAAGATACATGGACGACATAGGGGTGGCTGAACAACCCCATAACCATTTCAGTACGAAAGAAATCGAAGATAAACGTGAGCTGTCATAATTATCAGTAACGCCGGAAACAGGCCACAGAAATAAAAATCTGAGCGACTGGAAAATACAAATCGCTCTTTCTCAACCCTCCCCCGTCACGATCGGAGCACCGTAAAAAACAGCAGCCTCGAGCGGTTCCTTCGTCGCTATAAACGACTATTTTAAGGAACCTTTCCGTCGCACGGCTTTAATTGCGAAGACGGGGACGACAAATGACGTCGGCGAGGGTGAAAGTTTAACGCGGTTCTTTCGTCGCCATAAAGAAATATCTCCGCGTGGCTGACGGCGTGCTCGAAGGAGAATCTTAAGCGGATTCGGAAAAAAGCAAGCATCGCTAAAGTTTCCGAACAAAAAAGGGTTGCGCATTTTACGATATCGTGAATTTTTACACCGTAGGAAATTCGTTCTGCGAGCCCGTCGAACCGTGCCGTTCGCGCGCCTTCACCCGTTCCAGCTTCCAAATTCTCGAATCAACCCCTTGATCACATCTACCGGGAAGAACGTCTAATTTGCCGCCGCAGGTAAACGAATCCGCAGATCAATCGTTTTAATGCCTTTTTAAAACTTGTTTCCCTTGTTTCGTTGAATCCGTCGCCTGAATCGACGAGTATAGTTTACAACGCGAACGATTCGCGTTGCTTAAATTAGGACGAGCTGCACGACGGAATTATTCTCATTTAAATCGCGTTACCTTCTACGTGTTTGCGAATTATCTGGACACGCTTGGAAAGGTATGCCTCTACTTGCCTTTCTCAAGCTTCCTTTATACTCCTTTTTACGATCATTGCTTCCTGGCCCTTTCGCTTATAAATTCCTGCGTGCTCGCTTCTTAACACTTCACCGTACGGTCATTAGGTCGTCAACGTTATTACGGGGTAATTAAGTCTAGGGAGGTGTTTATAATCTTTAACGTTAAATTATACAATATTTGCTTCAACTATTTTGCTTATTTTATTCGATTCATTTTAGCTATTTCATTTATTTTATTTCATTTATTTTATTCGATTTATTTTAGCTATTTCATTTATTTTATTTGATTTATTTGATTAATTTGATTAATCGCGAGAGATATATTTACAAAATTATATAAATAATATAAGAGCTTGCAGCTTTAATTTCTATTCCTATTTTATTTATTTCGTTAACCACGAGGGATTAATCATAAATTATACGAACTTCCGTAGTCCAATAATTTCTCCATAGCTTTGACATAACCTCAACCTTTGACATAACCTCTTTAATCGTCATCTCAATAGACAGATAAAGCACAATTCCAATACATATCCGAATATTAATTACCCCTAAATTAATAGTCAATATTATTGTAAATTATGATTGACAATATAACGTTTAAACAATCGTACAGCGAGTACGGTGCTCAAGAGACGCCACGGGAACGGAACAACGGAGATTATTCTTCTTGGCGGTCCCGTGGTGCCTATCAAGAGGGTTGCAAGATTTCTCAAGCTGCCAATAAAACAGCGAATTTCTTCGCGTCGATTCATTATTAATTATTTCGAAAAATTGATTTCTCGAAAGCGGAGAACAACGGGAGTCGCGATTTCTTCTTCGGGCGTGTTCCCTGTGCAACGGGGATGGTCGTATAACGGGCATCGGTGCATTTTAAATAACGACCAGCGACGGACCCGCCGCTTCTTCTATTCGACTTTTCCAAGGCTTCTCGGTCACGGAGGACGGAAAAACGAAGGAAAAAACTGCTCCAGATTTAACAGCCAGCCGTATTTCAACGAGGGTGGATAGCGTCGTTACTACGCCGGCCCGTAAAAGACTCGCCCGAAAAATAATGCACCTTTTTTCGGGGGGCGGGAACCCCGGGAAAAACGGCGCCCGGAGTCTTAGAAAAACGATCGATGTATACCGTTTTTCGCCAAGGCGATCCGTTCTACACCGATACGGGAACCGATAAGTGTCCTCATCGAATGAATTATGGCCGAGGCATTGGTACCGTTGCTCCAGTTTCGGTTTGAGGTCAAAATTACACGAAATAAAGTTTTACTCCGCGCCGGGACCACCACCAGGTATCACCCCAGGTACCCATGGTGTTCGGCCTTTTCTTCCGAGCGACGGATATCTTTATTTTCTGCACGGAGGCCAGCGAAATACACGGCTTTCAATTCTATGCGAATCTTCGCGCCGGAGCTTAATACGCCCGCGCGAGGTTAACGTTGTCATTGTTGCAAGGGATAACCGTATTTAATACCCCTCGCGAGGGTTGCATTGATCGTTCGGAACTTTCTTTTACGACGTTTTGGGGTACATTGTTTTGTTTAAATAATTCTTTCTCACAATGCGGTATTGTATCGTTCAATCATTGTCTGTGCTAATTGATACGAATATTTGACTTTAGTATTATTTGTATTTTATTTAGGGAGGTTCTTTAGTAGGAACGTTTGAATTATTCGCGCGAATTTAAGGCAAAACGTTGTTTTATTTTATTAATTATACCTGTCTAAATATTCTATTCTCTTTTATCAATTTATTAAAATTGAACTGTAGACAGAATAATTCCTTGATCTATGAATTTTTCATTTATAGAAAGTATTATTAATTATTGTTCATTTTACAGAAATTGTTCATCATTTTATAAAAGCAAAGGACACGTTTACTTTGACGTTAAAATATTGTTAACTAAAGGATATAATTTTACCGATTTCACCAATTTGAATAATTCTCAGTTTGTAAAAATTCTGACAATACATTTTCCACTACTTTCCCCATAGAAACGATAAACAAAGCTCGCATTTTACAGCGGATGAAAATAATGAAGCACGGCGCAACTCCGCTTATTAACCCTTTGCACTCGAGTGGTGACTCTGACGCACCACTAAAATTATTCTATCACGTTCCAAAATAATTCTTATACTAACAAATTATAGATTAAAAAAGATTATTAACTGTAAAACTACTACTATAAATCACAAGAATTAATTTCAAATGAATAATCAGACAAATCGAAGTCGAAAATCTTCGATTAATTAAAACATTTCTTTGTCACCTAAAACGAAAATACTAGAAGCTAAGAAAATTATTTTCAATCCATGGTTAAATTAGCTTCGAGCACAAAGAGTTGATAAAAGAATATCACTTGAAACCGAAGATAGAAACGCGCTGGTTTCACGCGAATGTTAAAGTCGCGACTATGCGCCCCAACGATGGAGCATCGCGCGGCTCTCTCGCAGCGAATCAAAGCCGAATGAGAGCGTGTTCCAGGCGCGGAACCCCATCAAAGATTAACATTTAAACGCGGGATTCGGTGTCGTCGTAAACGTCGAACGGGACCGCGTCCTGCAAAAATTATTAGCAATCTCTGATCCAATTCCGCGCGCGCGCGCGCGGCGCTGCCTCGCAGAAATTGCCATCCTACGGCTGCATTCGACGGAATTTTGTTCGTCGATGATTTATTGTCGGTTCCTCTACCTGCACGTGTACGGTGAAGGGTCGAAGTCGGAAATACGTCGACGAATCGTGTGGACACCACCGGATCCGACACCGGTGGACGGGAATTGCTAATGGTAATTGATAAAATTTTGACCGATAATGGCCGTGGCTACTTGCGACTTAATGGGCCTACCTGTTCGGACAATGAGACGTCAATAGGCCATCAATTTTAATCAACTATCTTTCGAGGTTAGGCGAATGACAGATTATCAAATAATATTGTTTCCTCTGTTCGATTGTTTTGCGACGATGTTGGACTGGATGATGGTAAAATTCGAGGTTAAGAAATTTTATTTTGTGGCGTGAATTTTATGGTTGTATCTACGCCGTAATTTAAAATTTATTGCTATATATTTATATTATAAAGTAATATATATTTATGTAGTAAAATTAATAGATGTGTATAAAATATCCTTGCTATCCTTGCTGTGTATTAGATTTAATAATATAAAATACAACACCATTAAAGAAACGCCAATATATTATTCTTAAATCTAACACAAAGAAATTAAAG
This sequence comes from Augochlora pura, assembly GCF_028453695.1. Classification (NCBI taxonomy): domain Eukaryota; kingdom Metazoa; phylum Arthropoda; class Insecta; order Hymenoptera; family Halictidae; genus Augochlora; species Augochlora pura. The sequence continues at coordinate 24,151,708 of NC_135775.1, read as the reverse complement.
TTATAAAACAATATTTTTTAAAAATTCTGACATCTCTTTGGATTTTCTAAAAACCAGAAAAAATCGTTCGACTTTTGAAAAACCACTCTACATCCCCGAATTAAATAATGAATTTATTAACATAGCCAAATTGAATCACAAAGGGCGTTCGCGTTTGGCCACTCCGTGTTTTAAACAATGAAAAGCGAAGTCTTTATGGCGTTCATAAAAATTTCAAGGTTCTAAAAACCAGCCTCCGGCGAAGTTACATTCGATTTGCAACGGGGGAGAGAACGAAAGCGTCGTCAAAGAAGATGGAGGCGAGGGCGAGAAGGGCCGCGCAAACGATGCAATTTTTACAATCGCAGGGTCATTTAAAATAGAGCAAAGTTTTTACGAGGAGTGCCGGCTCTTTAAGAAAACGCGGTAATAGTGGTGGGACCCGGAGTTCCTTGCTTTTTATGGCGTTATTGCGCGCCGCCGGTCTTCGCAAGAAAAACGTCGAAACGTCTCCGAGCAACCCCCGGGCAACAATGGTCTCGCAGCTGTTGGCTGCTTTTTCGGTTTACCCTGCACCCGCACCGGTCGTCAATAACCTCGCTTTAGCTTGGGAATAATTTGTTTTGCCTACAAACGAAACAACTCGTGTACGAAACCCATAATAGGATCATTGCGCAACGCCTTTTTCCGGTTGCGATGTCGATGAAAGGGGTCCTCATCGTCGCGGTCCTCATAGTCTCAGCACGATTTTCATAGGTATTGTAAATAAAAAGGGTCTAGAGTTAAATTGAATTTATTTATTTTTTAAATTGAATTTATTTATTTTTACTCACATAAACTCATTAACGATGCTTTGGAGAAAATTTTCGTGAAGGAAAAAAATGCTTGAAATGATTTCTTAATGTATTATATCTTGTATAAAATATTTTATCATAAAAAGAAACATTTAGTATTTATTTATATAAGTATACTATTTTAGAAAATTTATATATAATTATTATGTCTATTATATAAGTCTACTATCATAAAGAATTTTGGTAAGTATCTTCCTATTATGTAACTCAATTATAATTTAATATTTTAGATAATATAGTTAGACAATAATAAATACAATATAAATATAAAAAATCCAGCAATATATAGAAAATAATAAAAAGTGTCCACCCCATTAAGATCAAAGAATTTCGATTTTCGTTTCCAATTTCCCTGAAGCACAGAGAAAAGATTGCAGCATCTCCCTGCGGCTGATTCAAGCCGGACAATTGATCCAGCGTACAGTTAGCGGCAAGTGCACACACGGGACAGTCCCACATTTTCCGCGTTAGGCTCGAACAATAAGAACGTTCCACGCCCCGCGCGCAAATATTTGATCGCCCTCGCTCCGCCTCGAAGCCCGCGAAACTCGCAGCGCCGAGAAAATGCGGGAAAACGAGCCGCTGAAAGAAACGGAGAAAAGCGCCGAGAGAGAGAGAGAGAGAGAGAAAAAAGAAAGGAAAGAAGAATAACTTGGAACAGAAGGAAGTTCCGTCGGAATTCGCGAGTTCATCAGCTCGCCGGCGGAAGCCTCGTCGAGGGCCAATTCGGCCGAATTTGCGCCGTGGTATAACGACAGATAATTTCCTCCGGCTCGATGCATAAGTTGATGCTGTCGGGTGCATCTGGTAGAAAAAAAAAAGAGAAGCATCCGTGTTCAGCGGAAGGACGGTGTCCGCGTGGTGGGGGAAGGATGGGTGGTAACAAGCAGTATTGGGGAGCGACTGCGGCCAATCGGACGGGATTCCAAGGGGCACCGGCCAATCCGGGAGCGTGTCGGAACGATGGCTGGCCGGTGAATCGCAAGGCCGTATAAATCGCTTCTAAGGCAGCCGAGAATTTTCAGTTGAGCGTCAATTGTCGTTCCGTCGGCAACGTTCTGAGAAAGAGAGAGGGTGCGTGAGAAACGGTCCGAGTTTACCCGTACGAATATCCGAACGTCATTTCTCTCATGCACTACGTGGAGTACGCATCGATAGTGAACGAACCGAAACAGCGGCTGTAGAAACGCTGTTGACCTGTCAGTGAACTTGTACAAAGGAATCAGTGCTACGGACATTACAGTGTGCACGTTCGCGCCCGCAACCATGCAGGGCTACCAGAGGAATTTCGAAGAGCAGCAGAGGGACCAAAGGGATGACGAGACGATCGTCGTGGACCTCGTCACGCCGCAGTACCAGCTGAGCCCTCCGCACAGCCCGCCGTCGGGGAACGCGGCGAAAACGCCGGACAAAGGTAATTTCCCTCCGTGTTTTATTCGAATTAGCCGTGTTAGCGAGATAATTATCCTGACGTAACGCGGACTCCTCGAAGGGTTCAAAGAAGAGATCTCCTCCTGTCTCCAGTCTCTTTTTCTTGCAATCGATGCTGGCAATTTTTATTCTGCATAACAATTTACACTCATGCGATACAATTTACATTCTGCATTACAATTTGCATTTTGCATAACAGTATACATTCTGCATAACAATTTACATTTTGCATAACAATTTACATTCTGCACATTAGTATATCGATTAGAAACGATCAGGCGAGTTCCTCGCGACGATTGCAAAAAAAAAGACAAAGAAGACAGGGAGCAGATCTCGACAACAGTCTGCGAGACGATTTGTATTGATGAATGCTCCAATTCCAAATATAAACATAGTAGCGGAGATTTGAATTGGCGGCGGTTAAAATCGCAATGACAGACCGACACCGTCGCCGACATTGCCACAATCACAATGGGCAATACTATACACGTATGCGCGCAGCATGCAAATACAGTAGCAATTACAAAAGAGAAGACGCTATTATCTCTGTCTTATTTTATTTTTCTTTTCTTCGTATTTTATTCGATGTTTTAACGCGGTAATATTCGAATTAAATTCTTCCCTTTTGCTTGAGAAATTGTTATGAGGTTCCCACGGCATTTCGATTATTTACACAATGAAAAATAACTAAAATTGTTCATAGCATAATTAACAACCCTGAGCGATCCACCGCGAGTAAATAATTGTTATATTAACGGGCACCGTCGTGAACGCGTTAAAATTAGACGATTTTATTTAACGCGAAAAAAGAGTTAAAACTATTTGTCGACGCTTTGACTCGGCGGAGCAACTATTTAACCACGCTACTTTCAACTTTCGTTCGTTTTAATTCGGGGCTGATAATAAACGACAGGAACCCTTAAAAGGGACAGCCGAGGCTACGGAGTTTATTGAAGAAATGATTTTATGGTCGCGGCCTGGCTGCCTGGAAGCAGCTCGTTCCCTAAATTTTGTTTATTGCTAAGGCGTTTTCGAAATTGGCGTTGCGAATTATATGTCGGCCGTCGGCAGGCCTCTCTCGCTTTTGTCAGCCGACGAAACGGGCCGCTCTCGAAAGGAAAAGCTTAGAATCAATAATCCTTTCCCGACCGTGGGGAACATTTTTCACCCGGTCTTAAAATTGCCGTGTATAATTACTGCCTCGTCTATTTCATAAAGAATTTAAAAATAGAATAATTTGCTAGATACAACGATGGAAAAGGTTAAAAAGAGAAAGGGCCGACGAATTAATTTTACGTTCAAATAAGCAGAAATAAATAGTTGCATAGTAATATTTAGTCCTGGCAACGTTACAGTTCTTTAAGGGTTAAACGATTTAGATTTTCAAATCGATGATACGATAATAAGATCGAAGACGGGGTGTAAAGGCGACTCGCATTTCCGTGATAAGACATCCGACGCCGGCAGACCGGAGAAAATCGGCCCGAGAGGTGGTCCCCGAAAGGATCCAGGTGAGGTCCAGCCGACCCGCCGGGCTCCTTTCATCTCGTTCCCCCGGTCTTTCTGCTCGCCTACGCGAGCCGGAATGCGATCGCCCGCTGCTCCACCGTCGACGACAATGTGTGTAACCGCGTTCGGCAAACAGACGGATGCCCCCCTTCGCCTTTCCGTTAGAACACAGTTCGTGTCGTGACAAATTGCGGGGTGTCGGCGACCGCTTAAAGGACCGCTTTACCACCGCAGGACAACTCGTCTACACGTAGCCGACAGCATCTCTAACCGTGTGTGCGTATCGTGTTCGTTTTTCAGACTCGTCGCCGTCGCAGCAACAGCAGCACCCCTTGTCGTCCATGGACCCGAATATCAGGAGGTATCGCACCGCGTTCACCAGGGAGCAACTGTCGCGATTGGAGAAGGAGTTCCACAGGGAGAATTACGTGAGCAGGCCGAGAAGATGCGAGCTGGCCGCTCAACTACACCTGCCCGAGTCGACGATCAAGGTGTGTACTCGGCGGATTTTAATCGCACCGCGGCCGATTAAGGGGAGACCGTTTTCTCTCGTGCTGGTCCGTTCGCCTGGCCAACGCCGCCGCGATAGTGTTTGCCGAGAACGGGGCAAACACGCGCGGCGAAGTTCAGTAAACAGTGACCTCGTACTCGGACCCCGAGAGCATAGAAAAGTGTTCTATTAACACCTCGGTCTGTTTAATTAATGTCGGTAATCGACGCTGGCGCGCGGGCACAGAGATGGGAGAGCCTTGGAGTTTGTTTCACTTTGGTGTTGCGCAACCGCTTCGAGAACCGCGGCGCGACCGTTGTTGTTCCGATAGAACTAGAGGATCGAAGAGAGAGGGAATAAGAGGGAGAGAGAGAGAGAGAGAGAGATCGTCTCGCTCATCAACGGGGATGCCAAGTTTTTCGCCGTCAGTTTTTGCCGACTCTCCGCCATGCTTGATCGACGATCATAGCTCGTCGAAGAGGGGGAGGAGACTTCGTCGGCAACGCGAGACTCTCGCCCCGGGTTCTTCTTCTCGCTTTCTCTGCCAGCGCTGTGTACCCGACACGCACGGGATCCCCGTCTTCTCTCGCTGTCTCGCCGTGTCGAGCAAACAGTCAATCACGCAAGGCAAACACTGTGGCCTCTCTTTGGTCTTCGCTTCGCCTCGATCCCCTTGATCCTTTTTCCGTGACTTCTTAATATCTTTCGACCGCGACCGGTCGATCCGGTCCGAGGTGTTAATCACTTTAATTAGCGGTTTTCCCGGGCCACCTTTGACTTTAATGGATCCCTTAATTTCTCATCTCGCGCTGCCACGGTTGTACAATGGCTATAAAACGCCTACCGATGGAAAAAAATGATCGAGGTGTTAAACGAACCGCGCGCGCGCGCGCTCGCTCGCTCGCCCGCTGCGCGCCTCGAAATCTACTTTTTCGGCACCCGTGTTCCGATCCCGTATCGTCGTCCCCGCTCGCCTGTCTCCCCCCCTCGGCGCTAATTTGCCTAGCGAAAATTAAAATACGCTTGACCGCCGCCGCGTTGAATATTTATCTTTTTATTCGAGACGCGCAGTGTTCGACGGGATCGTGTATAGTTTTGCGCAAGTCGCGCGTGTTACGAAGCCGACCATTATCGTTTCGCGACCGTCTCCCGGTGTCTCTCGAAAAATCGCAAGCGAGTATGACGAAATCATCCTCGCACCACTTCTGCTTTCGTTGATTAGCACCGCTTTGTTCGCGGATAATTTCCCTGAGAGAAATTTCTGTCTTCTGCGCGTTCTTTTCAATTTAGAAGAGACGCGGATAATCAGGTATTAAACCTAAGCACTCGGCGCCATTTTAACTCCAAATTTAGAATTATTTAAGATGACTTAGAGTATCTATACATCTCCAACAGTTTTTAAAAAAATAAATAGGTTTGATAGTGTAACCATTTCATTAGAATGTCATATAGTAATCTTCAGTGGTGGCTTGGAGCAAGGGGTTAATCCCGGCGTCCGACGAAGCCCTAAACAATTCGATAATCCTTAGAAACTACCTGAGTTAGCTCAAAAGATACGAGTTAACTAAAAATGTCTTTCCTCTTCTAATGGTAATAGCAAATAGTCTACCGTGCAAAGTAAAAATCCTAAAGAACGAAATCCGTTTCGTATAACGTTTTCGAATAACGTTTCGTTTCTCTGTTTCCAGGTGTGGTTCCAAAACCGTCGAATGAAGGACAAACGCCAGCGGATGGCGATGGCGTGGCCGTACGCCATGTACACGGACCCGACCCTCGCCGCCACCTTGCTGGCCGCAGCCTCGGTCACGCTGCCGCCACCGCCTTACCACGGCGGGCCAGGCCTGCAGCCGACACACATGGCACCGGGCTACCCGGCGGCCGCGGCGGCCGCCTATTACGCGGCCAGGTATTCGCCTTACACGGGAGTAGTGCCCACGAGCAGCTCCGCGGCCCTCCACAGGCCTCATCCACGCACGGCGGCCAGCTACCCGGCGCACCCCCATATCCTCCAGCATCACTCGACGCTGCCTCCCCTGCACTTGTCGGCCCTGGGCGTTCCCACCGTCGACAACGCCGCCTTCCAGATGAACAGCCCACCCACGAACGCGGCGACCACCTACAGGCCGACCTTGGTCGCCGAGCTGAGTCCGGTGCACTCGGACGCTTCGAGCGACTGCGACTGCGTCGGGGCGCAGCACCACCCTGGCCATCCCGCCGGCCAACAGATCCACGACAAGAACAGCCCGCCGCCGACCGTCGGCCACCCACCTACGATCAAGCTGCCGACCTGCCTGCCGACCAACATCCAAACGATCGGCGCGTTCGAGACGAAGAACGCGTACGCGGGCCTCGTCGCGGCGCCCAGCGTCGTCCAAGCGACCAAGATCGAGCCGCCGAAGCTGTTCCAGCCGTACAAGAACGACATACCCGAGAGAGCGTAAAGCCCCTTCGACGGCGCTCTCTCTGTATATATAACCGCCACGTGTAATATACCGATCATCCCCCCCACCCCCGGAGGCCACTCTCTCCTGTGAACATAGTTCGGCGAGATCCGCCCCCAAGTGCAACCCCTTGCCGTACGGCCTTCTCCGTGGAAAGATTGTTGTTCGACGAACGCGCTCGCGCGTCCCGAATAGTTAGCATCTCTCGCGATGTGTGCGATCGATCGGTTGTAATCAACGACGACCGATTAAAATGACAGCATCGTACAGGATGCGCGATCCATGTCCAACAACGGTTCGCTGTTCGATTTGAAGAGGCGTACTTTGCGGTGAGGAGATCCGGATCCGAGTGGAACTCGACGGGTACGGCAAGCGGCTAGCAAGTCATGTACAGAGATACGGTTAGGATGTAATGATCAGTCGAACTGCCAGCTTCTTTCTAGACTGTCCCAGACTGAGTGTGTATATATATATATATATATTATATAGGATTGTGTCGAACTGTTGCGTACTTGTACCTGTTAACGAATCGCGTGTAATATTTGTATGAACGTTTTGATCGTGTGAATGCGCGAGAAATGGTTGTGCAGTTTCAGTGCTGCGTCGCTCGGTTTTCAGGCGTCCGATCTTTTCGTTGTTCGGACTCGATTTCGACTGACTGCGAGAGTCAAGTTGTCTCTCTCTCGGTCAGTTTCGCGAGATCGGACGCGCGGAGCCGTGCGACGCCGCGTCGTGCCGTGGATATCCAGCGATGCTTCTATGTAATTTCGTCGTATAGGTCCGTAGACAATGTGCACAATTAATAGTTAATCGTTAAGTAATTTATTACGATCGTTATCCTTAAGATTTTACGAAATTACGAAACCAGAGTACGTACGTATTTATACCTAAGTTAATCGCCTGTGTGCTAGCCAAACGAGAATTAAATGTGAAAATATATATATATATATATACATATATATACATATATATATATACATATACGTTTATTTTATATATCTATTAATATTATATGATAATATAATATATATGCTGTTATGTATAATATCCATATCTATTATATATACGTATACGTATTGATAATATATAATGATAAATATATGTATATATTTATATATAAAACAGCGAGGATGAATAAATATAGTATAATGCATATGAATGGTTCCATGGTCGTTTGTGTTCCCGCGTATTTCTCATAGCTATAATTGCTGTAATTGCAATTTTTACTAAAGTTTTATCGAAGAAACGCCTTTATATATCTTGAGTCAATTGGAGATAATACTATTTAAATATGTTTTCATTGTTTTGCCGACAGAACCGTGTAAAGAATGTTACAGATAAGGTCAATCGTTTGTCTCATTTCCACGGAGTTCTCTCATTTGCAATTTACCGGATAACTAATTGAATTCTGTATAGGCTTAGAACATTCCCATTTGAATAAATTGTAATGCTGATAGCAGTGCTAATGGTATTTACTCAGTAAAATTACGTGTAATTGCGTCTCGATCGTTTGAATGGTAGAAACTGTATGTATATAGTAATAGCTCGTAATGGATTTGACTATAGAGGATTCGATTATATCGTTATATTTTATTTCGTTGTTCGCCGAGGATTATTCTTGTGCCTGGTTTTAACGTGGAGAACAGAAGTTACCATACGGTAGCCGCAGGACATTTTTCAGCGTAAGCTTGAAATAAACCGCTCTCAGCTTTGGGAGTACTGAATCAATCACTGTGTTTGTTGCCACCCTTCTCTCGACGTTCATAACGACGCCAACCCTTTCCTTCATTTCCACGAATACCACCATTGATCGATCTAGTTCTCATAGGGTCTACTTTCGGCCGAGTCTTTCGAATTATTAGAATTAAAGTTTACTGCAATTTAGATATTTTTCTATAAAAATCATTGCTCTGAAATTAAGGGCTTTGCGATTAAATTAATGATTAAAAGATAAAATTATGCAAAGTAAAATTAAGGGTTGTAAGAAGAAATTAAATATTATAATATAAAACCAAGGACTGTCATTATTCAAAATTAAATATTTCAGTTTTTAAGAGGACGGGTGGTTTTTGCTAATCTCTTAAACAGATAAGTAATACATAAAATAATTAAATGCTAGAAATAGAAAGTATTAATTACGATAGACGAGACAGTGTTGTTTGAATACAGTTATTACACTTAGTGTCGCTCGGAAAACAAAATGGTGTCCCGTGACGAATAGGGGTGGCTTTTGCGGAATGACGACGGAAGCACATGTGCCGCGCTGATCGCGCACGCATAGCTGGGAACTACGAATTTGGGGTGCCGGTGGCAATTAACTCTTCGAACGATTCTACCGGGAAACGAGATAATTTCGTATAAACGCCCCCGGCTCAACAACGCATTGAGGTTTAACTATGAATCCACTGCTGCCCACGCTCCCCCTTTATTCGGGCATCGACGAATTGTGGATCGTGCAGGATTACTGGACCACGTGAATATATCTTTGAGTAGGCGAACGTTGTCTCTCGGTTGTTACCAGGCTCGTAATGAACAATTTGTTATTGTTGCCAACAACAATTGATTATTGTCAAACTGATTAAAATTAAACTAAATTTGATTACGATTGAATTGAATTTTTTAAAAATTAAAGGAAATTTAAAATAGAAATTAAATTGAATTTGATTAAAGTTAAATTGAATTTGGTTAAAATTAAATTGAATTTTGTAATAATTTAATTGAATTTTGTAATAATTTAATAGAGGCCGGTGCAGCAATTGACACCGGAACTACCGTGTCAAGAATTAACTGTGTCTACAGAAAATGTACAGTAAATAATTGTTCCTGAACGCGGTGAAACGAACAATAAAGAAACATCCGTCTCAATCACGCCCTAACCTGAAAGTGAGAGCGTCTCGGCAGATAAAACCATTAAGATGGAACGTCTTCGTCCGCGTGAAACATATTGGGCAACACGGCTGACACCTGGAACTAATCCCGGATCAGTCCGCCGCGAAGATTCGGGATCAGCCTGCTACCCCAGCATCCCTTATCGCCGCGGACTGTAAAAGCGTCAGCAGGAAGCGACGCTGCGATCCACTATAACATAGTACCGTATAAAGCGCGACGATACGGCGTTGCCGAGTTCGACGTGCTCGTTAGAGACGAATCGTCCGAAGGTGCAGTCGTGGTCCGAGACGACTTCATTGATGCAACACAAGGTTTATAATCGAGCAGCGGCGGCTGCAACGAAGAAGACAAGATACCTGCTCACTCGTAAACCCATAAAATCTCTCCGAGCCCCCGAAGCGTCGCGGAGGGTAACGCGGGAGTAAAAAAATCGGCGCGCTGATCTCCCGTCATAAATATAAAACGAGCCGTTTTGTTGGTGGCCCGTAAAAAAATCATCGAAAAAATTTCGGAAAAAGAGATATGCCCGGGGGCCGAGTCGAGCCGGCGAGGACCGAACCGGAAGAATTATAAAATATTTAAGCTTTATATTATCTGGCCGAGCACCCTAACCTCGTAAAGCGTTCAGCCTTTTTTTCCCGAACGGTCAAATAGTCACGGGGGATGACTGTTACCGCGTTCAACTTTTTCGCCCCGTTTTTTCTTTTTTTTCGCCGAGTTCGCGCCCACCACCCCGGCAACTAATGTTTAAGTTAACGCTCGTAACTTCCGGCTAGGTGAAGCCTTTTTTTCCGAAACTCTGTTTAAAATTATTTCCTTAGGGCGATTTTCTGATAGACGAAGATAAACCCTTTAAAGTATTTTTAAGACTGTCTCGTTTCTTTAGTTAATCTAATTTAGATTAGCACGGTAGATAATCAAGACTCGTCGAATTTTTACATATTTATTTAGATAGTAATTTATTATTAAAAGATATTATTTGTGTACTGACGATACTGGAAATTAACGCTAGTCTAATAATTCTTTTGCAAATAGAAAATTGAGATAATATTATTCTACTATAGCCGAAACAGAAATTTAATTTTTAGCAACCACTAAACAAGAAATATTCTAAGATAACCTAATGAAATTATGCTACTGATCATCAACCAATTTACTAATACTTTAGTCATTTTTTAACATTTAAAATTAAGCAATATTTTCCATGGAAAATGCCTATTCGAAATATTCCAACCTTGGCAAGAAGGAATTACGTAATTGTTTAATTGAGAATTGAATTTCTGAAGCGAATAAAGATCAGCCGGCATCGCGTGACAGATCATTCTCCTGGCGCGACGTTCAGGACACGGATTCCAGCGAGTTCATCAAATATTAATATCCAATTTATACCTTCGACGCAGGGATCATCCCCCGTTGCGCGATCGCACCCTCCGAAATTACGTCGAGTTCCCTCGGATCGTGCAGGTCCCGTCGTCCCCTCGGTTTTAGGTGGCGCGGCCATCTTTTCGTGGAATCACTGTCGATCGTGGAATTGCATTATCTTATCTGACGGGCCATTAGGTGCCGTTTAAACGGCTCCTTCGTAACAATCTATTTACACTATTGTCCGTGGGGTGGATAGATTGCGAGCAGCATCCTTGCGTCAGGACAATGAGCATACGATAGCCTCCCGCTCCAGATAGCGATAATAACGAGTTATTTATGGGGATTTCTCTGTCCACGAGCTTCCACGTCATGTCATGGGAATGGCCAAAATGGTGGAGCGTACGGCAACTAGATATTATTATATTTCTAATATGGTATAACATTTTCTAATATTTTCTAGTATTTTAATCATTTTCGAATTCTTTCTAAGGTTCGAAAATAAAATTATGATGGTTAAAATATTAAGCAGAGGATCAAGAGAACGTGTTGCAAATAGACACTATGACATTTCTAATATTTCTAACATTTTCTAATAATCGCTAATATATATCAGATTTTCTAATATTCTCTAATAGTTTCTATTATTTTAATAATTTTCTAATATTTCTTTTCAATGCTTAAATATCAAACTATGTAGCTCAAAATACCGAGTTTACATTCAAAGGTAAAATCAAAATGGCGGAACATTTATAATATTCTAATAATTTTTCTAATATTGATTAATGGCTAAATGATGAAACTATGTTAGTCAAATCACCAAGTACAAGATATGCAAACAACAATTTATCCATTCAGGGTTGCCATAAAAAGGTCGAAACAACCACGCCGTCAAGATCGAGAACTGTTTATAAATTTTCAAGAGATCCAATAAATCGTGTCGCAGAACCAGGTACAAAGACCGGTAGGAAAACCAAGGGGGAGTAAAAGTGGAAAAACGGGCGCGAGTAGACCGGCCACGGGGGTTTTTCGTTATCGCCGGACAGTCGTAAGTGGCACCGATGGGTTTTGTTACGACCGCAGGAAGCGCTTCAACAGGCGGGATCGGTTTTTGTCCCCGGGTGGAAGAAGAAAGGGAAACCGGAATTTCTGAGGCGTGCTTTAAACCGTGATCGAGTTTGTCTCGCCGGCGTAAAGAAATGTTGACAGCTTTTGGTCACGTCTCCATAGACCGCCCGCGCCGCTGTCGAACTACGGCGTTAACATGTCCGCACGAGCTGCAACGGCGAGGGACCCCCCCGTGACGGCGACGTATCCCTTGCGAATCGAAGCCGGGATTTCACGGGCCTGCAGCGGCTACGTGGAAAAAAAACAGTGTTCCGGGGATGCTCGGGAACGTCGCAATCCGGGCTTGTTTGCTAAACAGAGGCTGGAGAACTGAGAGAGCGCTGCGAGGTTTCAATTTATCTCGGCCGTGGAATCGGGGGAACGAAACGCGTTCGACTTGGTTCGCCCCTGGACCGAGCTGGATTTCTTTTGGACGAAATGGCATCTGTTTGCACGGTACATATTCCTGTGCAAAATCGGGTCGTAGTTGTTCGTTTGGCCTTTTTGTAAGTTGAATAATTTTTCGTGATTTTTAGGTTCGGGTAGTTTGTTTAAAAATTGAAATTATTCGTGCATATTTCGAATGCATTCGAAGTGGAAACGATAAGTGGTAACAGATGATAGTAATTTTTGCTATATTTTATACACTACTCGAATTATTTTATGGATGAAGGTTATGTTTCCCTACCTTTTCGTATCTCTAATAATTAATTCCAAGTAGAAATACAGTTAAAATTGTACATCGTCTAATTTCAACCCCCAAATACCACTCCGACGGAAAATACCTTATTAATCCTATGAATTTAACTTAAAAAAAAAAATCTAAAAATCTACCATAAAACAGCCGAGACTCTGGAAATAAAATCTCATGACAATAAACAAGTTTTGTAAACAAACTTTGAACAAATTCTCCCGCAAAAATAAAATAAATTCTCCCGCGATTCTCCATCAATTTCTGAACAAACCCACCCCAACACGCAACTTGTGTTTATAGTTGTTGATACTAGGTGAACTATGTAAACGAGCCACGAGGCTCCTATAATAGAACCCCATCTTTCCAAGTTGTCAATGCTTATTTACAGTCCCAGGGACAATCGTCGAGGATTTACTGTAGCCTGATCGATTCGAGGCGACGAAGCACGTTCGCCTCGGAGCACCGTAGATCTCTCGGAAATATTCGGGGAGGTTCCGTGACAAAGGGACATTAGGCACAATATTTGGGTGAAGGCAAACCTGTGGCTAATTGAAAAGTCAAAACTCGCTGCAAGCTGCTCCCTATTAGCTGTGAAAGCGTAGAGGCGTAGCAGCCCACGACCCCATACAGCGTCGCCGACAACAGGGGGTACGTCCCGGAGGCCTATACATGCCAACAACGACGCTCTCGCCTTTACCTGCGAGGCTCGTCTTAAAGATGCTCGCGACAGAATCTATCAATTATCCGAATAAACAATCTTTGTCTTTAATTTTAATGTTTTTACTTTGAAAAAGACATCGCTTCTTCAATTAGTCATTTTACTAACTGCGCCGAGTACTTTGTTTTAAAGTCTTTGTAAAGTGCTGGTATACGCATAAGTTGATAATGCTATGAGTAAAATATTAGTTATAAATAATAGGTAATTTTAAAGATATGAACAATTCAAGTTCCGATTTTTCAGAATATATTATGAATATAAAAGAAAAGGTAATTCTAAGGTTCTGTTATCGATTCCTGCTCAGTGATATATATGTCTTTTACTGCAAAGGTTTACTTGTTTAAACGTCTATTGTTTAATAATTAAAATGCATCTGTTTGTGCACTTTTTGAACATTTTAAGCTGCAATATATCTTGAATGAAAACTAAAGGCTACGATGTCAATAAGTTGCGAGTATATCAACTTCTACCTATAATAATTATTATAATTATAATAATGATAATGACAATTCACCAAGTTATTCTATTTCCTCGCAGAGTTCTTCAAAGCGCCAAAAATTGATTTACCATCGCCTCTCCAAATATAATAAAATGATCGGAGTCACGGCGAACGCAAACACACCGTCGCCGGCCTAATCGAATTAAAAAAAAATCCACCAGCGAGCGGAGAAAGCTGTTGAACCGGGGGTCCGGACCCCCGTAGAAGTCTGTTAGGCAACAGGAGCCATTCGGCGCGTTATACAGCCGGTAACGGCCATAAATGTGTACAAGCCCGACGACGGGGCAACAAAAGCGGCGGACCGGGGCCAGCTTTACGAGGGCCCCGGGACGATGCCGTCCAGTTAACGCTCGTTCGAGGAAGTTAACCCTTTTTCCGTCTTCGATCTCCTGCCCATTTTTTTTCTCGTCTCTTCGCGCGCGGAGCCGCGAACGATTCCGGAAGCATCTCGGACGATCCTCTACGTTTCTGCGGACGGCTCCAGTTTTTGCCCCGGTTTTTTCTACCGGTTTTCCTAGGAAAACAGGTTCGGCGCGGCGCAACAGTTTTTCGACCCAGAAAAAAATGTACCGCTGCGGGTCCCGCGACAATGGAAAAACATTCCTCGGCTGTCCGCACCCTTCGGCGACTTTTCCAAACGTAGTTTTCGGGATCGTCGAATTTTTTACAGGTTTTTTAAACGAGAATACGTCGCTCGACGCGCAAACAGCGCGCGTTTTTGCCGCGCTGTTTTTCGGCGAGATCAGAAGTACGATCATGGGCGGAGCTGAGGGCGCGGATAGAAAAACGGGACTTCTATGATGACTTCGTAAGTGGACGAGTAAACACGGGATCTCGAAAATGGGATCCGTCGTTTTTAGGGGGGTTTTTTTTGAGTTATGGTAAAAAGCATGGGGTGGCGAAGATACGGCGATGCTTCTCAACGTTTTGTTGTCCGCAGTTGTTAGAACCGCGATGATCGCTCGACTGTCAGCACTGAGTGCAGAGCGTTTAGTTCATTAATTATTATATTTATTCATTCATCTGTTAACTTAATTAAATTAATTTTAACTTAATTAAATTTAACTCTATTTCACTAGATTTCACTTAATTAAATTAAATTTAACTTCATTACACTATACTTAACTTAACTAAATTAAATTTAACTTCATTACACTATACTTAACTTAACTAAATTAAATTTATCTTCATTATACTATACTCAACTCAATTTAAATTTAACTTTATCACGCAAGATTTTAATTAAATTAATTTTCGCTTAATTAAATTTAACTGTGTATAACAAGGACCGCTTTCTGAAAAACGTGTTAAAATCATAGCATAATGATTAATAAATTAATCTGCAATGTTCTCAAGTCATAACGCGTAGACTCCGTGGTTCCCACAGGATAAAATGGCACCGATTACACCACGGAATTAATTCCCACAGTCGCATCACCGGCGTCGATAATCGATCGACAATAGGCCGACGTGGTATCGAAGCGGTCGGTCGAATTCGATGCAAGGAACTCGAAAAGATCGGTCACGGTCCGTATCGGGAATCAATTCGGAGCTAATATGGCGCTGTTATTTATTGGCACCCGCCGCATTTAGGATTCGGCATGCTCGCCGTTTACGAGAGAAATATTAGGCCGCGAGAGATCGGGCCGTCGATTAAAAATCGGGGATCCTCCGCGTGAAATCGATTCGACCGGTGTGACGCAGGTTACATTCTCTCTTATTTATTGTCTCCTTCGATCTGTGCTCTTATCGACTCTGATAGAATAGCAGAGGTTCTTATAATGGAAATAGTGTTATTAATATAACAATGATAATGTTGGATATAATATAATAACGCTATTTTTATGTAATAACGATTTTAGATAAAATATACTAACAATATTAGATAAAATGTAATAATAATTTTAGATAAAATGTAATAATAATATTAGATAAAATATAATAGCACAATTAGATAAAATATAATAATAATGTTAAAGTCACGTTTACGATAATAAAGATGCGCTAATATTTCTATAATTGCGAAGTTGTTCTTTCATCGATTAATAACGATGGCTATGTCATTCTTAGAGCAATAAATTAATTTATGATAATATAGTTAAATTCTTTACATGCAACGCGGTTTTCTAAAAAATATTAATAACACGAGGTCGACGTTTTTTCCCAGATTAAATTGCTATTTTATTAAGTAACTTTCTGCTGTATAAAAACTTTGTCCGCAGCATTATTGACAAGTTATTAATGAAAAACAGTGACCAATGAGGCGATTTAATAATTCGTTAACGGAGCCATCGAGAACATTTTTCTAAAGTTGCACGAAATAACCTCAGATATCTCCCATTGCAGGTTTTTTTGGACACCCATTTTGTGTCGAGTATTTTAAACTATTTTTTACAGTTTTCAGTGTTTTATTGAATTGTTAAACAAAGTTCGCAGGTATTTTAATTTAAATACCGCGAGTCGTCGCGCGGGTTGTGCGAAAACGTACATACCTGTGTAATTCCACATTATTTTAATGTCGGCCACGCTTTATTATTTCAGCATCGGTGTTTCCACTCAAATGCATAAATAACGCAGTTTAATTGTTGCCCATAAAACTCGGCCAGGACGGTTCCCGATCTACTAATCCGAGGAACAATGCCGCGGCAGACCCGAAAGCCGACGGGGAAGTTAACTTCGCCGATTGATTCGGTGTCGCGTTGCTCTGGTTCCGTAGCCGGACAGGGTTGGCGTGCATTCTTTCGTGGAAATCGTATTGCCCACGGCCACGAGGTCGCCGGAAGGGGTCGCCATAAAATAATAAAGTTTCGCCGAAAATTGAAAATAACGACGTTCTCGTTTGGGCGACTGGGGCCGGTTTGGTATAGTTTAGGATAACTCGGATAAAAGGGTCGAGGGAAACCGTCGGAAAGGTGTAAGGCGTCCCTGATGACCGTTTCTTCACCGATGAATTACGTTATGATGTCCTTAAAACGAACAGGACCGATAAACAATGGACAAGTAAAACTATTCAACGATTCGCAATTAACTTTCCACGACGCTCGCCGTCTCCCCACCATTGGTAGTCTATTGTCGCATGACAAGATATATAACCAGGGACGGGCGAACGGAGAGCATCTACTGGAAACATTAAATAAAAATTAGTTGGAATAATCGGGCGAAGTTAAATGTGACGGTCGCTTGCTAATTATTACACCTCGAAAATCGTAAAGTCGCGTCGATGCAAGAGTCCCGAAATTTAATCAGATTCGATGGTTGTTTAGTTCTTTCACTCGTAATACTTTCATTTAATGTAATTTCAACTATAATTAATATTTTTGCTTTAGATATAGAATATTCGAGAAATAACAGAATAATAGCTGAAATTTAAAATAGATAAGAGAGAAATAATATCAATATATCGGGTTTGTAACAAATGATAGTTATTGTTATTTATAGCTAGGCAATAATTTTAGAAATTAATAGCGAAATAGACATTTCTCTTTCCTTTTAATGATCTCATTAAGCTGAGATTAACGTATCTCAAAAATGTCTAACAATTCGAAGAAAAGGGATACACCTGTAATTATTCCAGGCAACTTTTCCTTATACAATAATTTATTTGCTAGGCATAATTAACAGTAATTAACCAAACACATTAACCAATGAGCTAAGTTGGACATTGCCCACTGACTCGGAGTCTGCAGCTTTAAATTACGTTCATAAATAATTTTCGCGTTTCTATAGAAACCAACCCTTAATTATCGAACCCTCCGATAAATATTATCTCCCACGAAACGGTACAGCAAAATGGCAATTGTTTCTTTCTGTTTACACAAAATTTAAAGAAATCGTCCCCGCTCTCCGTTCCACGGATTCCGATAATTGTTAAAGGGACGCCGCGGCGATTAAACGGACACTGGTTGCATTTGACTTTTCGAGGTAACGGAAGAAGAGGAGGGGTCACCCCCCCCCCTTATTTGTCTTGTTTATTAGTGGAGTTAATTGCCGCGTTTCGTAGGCAAGTCGTGGCGCGTTACCTGAGGAACGAATCGACGGTAGAAAATCAAAACGGTACATCCCGTTAAACGGCAAGAGTATAAATGCATAAAAGCATAAACCCATTGCGCAGGCAAGGCAGGATTCCTCCCGGGGGAGGGGAGGGAAGGGAGGGAAAAAGAATTTATGGCCCCACCGATTGTGCCCGGAGCCCGCAAGTTCCGCAAAGTCGCGCGTAGAGCAGCCGCATTTTCTCGTAATTTTCGGGGCGCAGCCTGAATCCGCAAAACACGCAAGGACGAGCCGAGGTCTACCGCCGTTCCCGGCCAATGCGGTAGACCCAGATCCGTCGCGTCTTTAAATTCTCCGTCGATCCACCCGCGCGCCCCTTATCATCCGATCCCTGTAGATCGTTCTTAGAACAACGCGCCGAACTTCCTCGATCGTCCGTGCCTGAACAGCCAACGGTTTTCGACGACTGTGGTCGTTAACCCCTTGCGCTGTCAACTAGTCGGACATGTGATGAAGATTCCATGTTAGGTCTAATAAATATGAATATTAATATGTTCTAAATATGAACATTATTAATATATTCTAAATATCAATATTAATTTCTTCGAATTCGAAATTAAATTGAATTTTTCTGTTATTAAAGCCTAGGAACGAAACTAAATAAAGAAAATAATAACAATACTAGAAGTAATAATTGTCTGGTCCTAATTAAGGAGAATATTAAGGATATATAAATGCTGATTAACATAGCGTGGAAGGAGTCATAGTGCAAGGGGTTAAAAAGAAAATGAAAGAAAAATGAGTAAGCTAAAAATGATGAATTTCTTCGTGGAAATTTGTTAAATAAATCAGAGAGAAAGAGTGTCGTATATACTGACAAATGTTATTTATTTATTATAAGTAGATTTCGGATTTTGGGCACTTCTGACAAGTACGATTGGAATTAAAAGGAAATTCTAAAAGCGTCAGAAGAATTTTTCTATAGAATATTTCTATATACTGTGCGACATATTAAAATGATTAAAAGTAGAAAAATTATTGAAAGACTCGCGTTTCTTATAGGTTAGACAATTTTTATTCAAAACTCCACAGTCTAGTTATTAAAATACAGTATATAGATCAAGATATATTTCTGCTCTAAATATTTATATAAATAGCCCACCTTTTAATGTAATAAAAATAATAAAATTAGCGCTTTAAATTTCTAAAATAAAACGAAAGTATATTTCACAAATGCGCGAGATACGCGTTAACACAATTTTCACGGATTAAAAATGGGAAAAAACGCGTCCAGATACAAAACGCCCTTATTCCTGAAATCCAACTCAGAAATGAACGTCGAACTGTTAGATTGACCTAAAAAAAAGAAATGTTATTCGTTAGAATAAGGACAGAGCAGCGCGGAGATCGAGGATTTCGTACGTATCCACAGTTGTCCGTAGGAAATCCTCGAAAGTGAGGGAGGTCAGCGCGACGGTCTCAGGACGATAATTTATTTGGCCTAGCCAGGATTTACGAGATCCGATATTGGATAATGAATCAGGTCTCCCTTGATGGAATTAACTCACCTATAGTACAGAACATCGCTCTCTCTCCCCCCCCCCTCTCTCTCTCTCTTTCTCTCTCTTTCTCTCTCGCTTTCTCCCTGTTTCTCTTCTTCGCTCTTCCCCGTTCTTTCTCTCCGCTCTAACCTTTATTAGGTTCCACGAGAAACGCGAGCAAGCCCTTTGGCTGGTTTTACGATCGACCCACGTCCTGATGAGATCTGCGGCTTTATGTAACTTTACCTCTTTATATGTCGCCGGAACGACGTACGCCCGCCTCTTATATCCGCCGATAGACGCTAATTGCGGACGCCCCTCTCCCTCCGCGGATCATATTTTAAGTTCTGTCGACTTCTGTTTCAGCCCTCTTCAGACGATTTCTTTCGCAGCTGCTTTGGTTAATTCTTTGAAGCGGATGATTTTAATGGATATTCGATCGGAGCTGTGATAATAATTTATCTATGCGTTTCGACTTGCATAGGTTGCGGTTTTCTGTTATTTATAAGTTTAATGTAAACTTATAAATTTAATGTTAAATAAAATAGTGAACTATATAAGCATGATTTATTTCCACTTTCTAAGGTGAATTAAAATATGTCTCATCGGGCAGAAAAGCTTAGCAAGCTTTTATTCCACCTAACCCCAAAATGTGAACGACAGAGATATTTTATATTTATCTTCGACAAAAATTAGTTCAATATTTAAACATCAGTAGAAGAATGACAGAATTTTGTCTCAATTTGAAATACCCGAGTAATATTCATATTAAATAGATCAAATTCTAAATTAACAACTGAGACAGGATATTGTTAATAAAATGTTTAAAGAGACTCATTTTTATTTACTCGCCCTTCTAATTCCCTTTTCCTCCGGACAATATAATTATTTCGCCCAAATCAGCGCAGCCCAATAATTTTTATTAATAATTTCCGCGAAGTCAACTGCACCCCCTAATCTTCTTAATATCGCAACAAAGCATCGATCCTTTCGCGACAAAGTTACACAAAGCAAACTCCACCGAATAATAAAACAATAAAATATCGCTGTTCGCCAAGGTTCAACGCGGTCGTCGGGCAATGTTTCACGCTAAACGACCGTGGACGCTCAAGGTCTGCGGACACGGCCCTCGAACCCTTCAATTATCGAACCAATATGAAATATAATATTATGTATTACGCTCTGGTTGGCCATGGCCGTCCCCGTTCATTACACCGGGTTAGCCCGGTAGCTCTCCGCGAGTTCTCCGTAGAGATCGTGTGATTCGTTCCAGCCGTTATAAATAACAGAAAAACCCCTGCGAAGCTGTCGTCGCTTTGGTCGCATCCGGAGCGGTGCACGTTGCACATAACCGTAACAACTCTCTCTCTCTCTCCCTCTCTCTCAGCTCCTCCGTCTCGGGAAGAGGAAACGCGGCGGTCCTAATAGAAGGTTTATTATTTTATGGGGGATACCTTGTTGCTTCCTGGCCAGCTTCCGTAAATCATCGAAAAGTTGGACGCACGGTAGCTCCCACGCAAACCAACCCTCGGGGCTACGGTCCATCCTCGCCCCGTTTCGCCTTTCTCTCCCCGACTCCTCTTTTTCTTTCTTTCTTTCTTTCATTCTTCTTCTTGTCTCTCGCCTCCTCTGCCTCTCCTACCCTCGCCGGCCCTTCTCACTCTTTTCACCGGCGAGATAACCTTGACGAAATTGCACCGAGCTAACTCGAACCGATACGGAGGTACCCGAGGACCTTCGTGACTTTCAGCGCAAGGGATCTGCACTTCGGCGGAATTAGCATAATAAAGCGGTCGCCGAGCTAATTTTATGTAACTCTTTCCTGACCGCAACATTCGAGGCTTTGTTAGCGATAGACGATGAACTGTGTGACCAATGAGAGGCGAGTTGGTAAGGCGGGAAGAGGAGTAGTTGACGAGATCAGTGTTCGTGTGTTGCATTAGGCGGATCAAAGGGTGGTTTACCTGAAAATTGGCTGTGTACCTGTTTGGACAGCTTTATTAACAGGATACACTTTGCCAACAAATTGGCGAAATATTAGTTAAGGTATCGTAGAAATAATTATATAGATTAATAAACTAGTTGGTATTGAAAGGGGTAGTTTCAATTGAAAGAGGCAAAGATGAAACGAGTTCAAAGAATTACTCAGTTATAGTATTAATAAAATATAATAATTAATAAAGTTTCTCAAAAAATTTATACTTTCATTTGTTAGTTAACATCTCGTAGTTAAAGATACATGCCCGTGACAATTCCAGATCGTGGCTACCTGTACCGAGGACTTTTTGACTAACAGCAAAGGTAACCGGGGAGAAAGACGAAAGTGGCGGAGCGATAGTGACCCAATGAGCCAGCACTAAAATCGAAAGTGCAGCTACGAGATTTACGAGCCGATATCCTCGAAAGTTGCGTATGCTTTACAGTCACCCGTTCTGAAGATACTTCCTAGGAGCAATCTCGGAGGATCCAATTTTCTTCATATTCCGATAAACTCGCCCTCGCGCCTCGTCATTACGCGTCTGATTAACACCTCGACGAATGGGTGAACAAAAGACGCTGCTTCTTTCGTTTTACTACGCTGTAGGAGGAGTGGAGATAGTCAGGATTGCAGGAGGATGTGTTTAAGACGTCTTTAAGACGTCCCGAATATTTTACGTCGTGGAAATGGACTGGAAACGTCTTGTGTTAAAAGACAAGATTTTTGGACATCTTTGAAACGTTCTTTGAACGTCCATAAGATTTTTGACGTCTTTGGGACGTCACAACTTATGGTCGTCTTATGGATTTTCCATGGACGTCTCTAAGTCGTTTTCTTGTAGAATTTTTAGGAAAATTAGTATAACATATTATGTAAAAGTAGACGTTTTATTGAGAGTAACTGCTAAAGCATCAAAGACAATAAGAAATGTCTCTATATAAAAAGTACTTCGCTTAATAATTAAATACTCAAAAAGCTTATGATAATATTATCAACACCTACAATTCTCTACACTTGCTATAATAATATATTTAATCAGTATAATATCTAAATATTCTAGGAAATATAGACATACACTACTCAAAAATTGTCTTCTTCTTCTATGAAATTATTATAATCAAGAAACGTTCCTTTAATAAATCCGTTCCTTTGAATTAAAATAAAATTCTATTATCTTCTCTACTATCTCCATACTAAAGTCAAATCTAAAAACTAAAAAATTATAAATAAAAAAATATCTACTCACCATAACAGAGAAGAAAATAGCATAGCAAGGGATGAAAGGTTGTCTTTAAATTTTCTACTTTCGCGAGCCCCATAAATACGCCAAAATTCTCCGTCCACCTGTGAGTAAAATCTAAATCAACCAGCCACCTGTCTCGCATCGAACTAGAATAGAAAACTAACAGCTACCTGTCTAACGAACTACGAGTGAAGATGGACGATCCGATTTCCCGCGATAATCCGCGTCGTCGCCGTATGATAACGTAGGGAAGCTGCCAGTGCGGCCAATAAAAATTCGGAAGCCCGTTAAGTAGCATGCAGCGCGGGACAAAGGACACCCTGAAAGGGTCGTAAATGTTCCTTGAAGGCAAACGAACAGCGTATTTATGCCCCAATAAAACATTGTTCACGCCGGCTTTTCGGTCAAGGTCGCCGCTCTGAAAACTGGGCGGGCAAAAGAGCGCAGGGGCTGCTCTCTCTCGGGGACCTCGTTCTCTCCTCTCTCGCCCCGAAAAAGAGAAAGAAGGGTGCGTGGACACCGTCGAATCCAAAATGTTGGCGCGTGCCTGCGCCACGGGGCGCCTACTAAATATTTTGGAAATATTGACCGAGTCCCCTAAATCGGCAGTCGAAAAGAAGATTTATACCGACCTTCGCCTCCACGACACACCAACCCAGTTTCACCTCGACTTTTCCCTTTGCCCAGGCATAGGAGAGAGAACTCTTCCAAGGACGAGTGCACCGCGTGCACGCCGGTGTTCGTTTCACCGATGCTCCTTTCCCCTCGAGAAAGTAACATTTGTTCGGCAACTGCGAGAAAATTGCCTAAACGCTGTCGGGAAACTGCTACGACGCTCGGAGTCGTCTTTGACTTTGCTGGATGTCTGCTTGGTTATCTTGTCGCGAGAGGAGATCGTTGTCGATTCGTTACAGTCGGTGGTGGCTCTGAGATGTTGCTGAAGTAGATTTCAGAGGTTTTTGTTGTAGAATGAATGTTTAATGTAAAATTTAGATACCGTGGGTCGGTAATATCGTTTTAGATTTGCAGTTAAAAGGGTGCGAAAGGTTTTTCTTGGTTATTTTAACAAGCTCAGTAATTTTTACATATTTTTACGTAAAAGAAATATAAGGTGGTCTCTGTACTATCCTATTATTATACTATACTACCAAATGAAAAATTTAATAAACTCTTTGACCTTGTCAGAAAATAATTTCCAAAGCAAAACTGAAATAAAATCGATTGGACAAACCTCCTCGCACTTCTTTCTTCTAGCTCCGTTTGTTAATTAACCTCTTGCACTCGAAGTTAATTTACTCCTAAATTCAAAATAATTTTTCCGAATTTTTATTATATAATTATATAAATATTAAACACCCTCTGCTATTAATAAAATAAATGAAACGAAGATAAAATGAATCAGATAGATAAAATGAATATTCCCTAATTCTGTTATAAAAATAAATTTAATTATCCTATAATAACAGAAATGTTTAAAGCTAAATATCTAGCTCGCTAAAGTCTTACATAAGACGATATAACAATTTTTAATAATGCTTCAAAGTCAGTACTATAGTGCAAGGTGTTAACATAAGTTCGCAAGGGTTGCAAAATAATAAATGAAATAATTTCCTCGAAAAAGCGTCGAAAACTATGCCGGTTCCAAGGGGAAAGTGGGTGGACGTTTCGTTGACAAAACACTGTCACAACAAACGCGACGGGAGACGCGGAATATAATCTAAGCAGAATCGGTGAAGGAGAAGAGAGGCCGTGGCCGGTTCCCAGGAGGCCTTTCACCGTAGAGGCGACTTTTGCGCCACGCTAAGCGAGGATTCTCTCGTTCCACGGATTAGTTCGGGGCCCTCCTCCTGGGCGGAGGATACTCGTTATCCTGTTAGACACGTCAAAATATTGTGTCAAGGACACCCGAGGCATTGTCGCGTTACGAACAGAATGGCACGCTTTCGGGGCGACACGTGGTGCCGGGACACATTATCCGCGTTCGACGAGCGACGTCGATTAGAAGCTTTCAAGACGTGTCCGCTTGAAAGAAGAAGATTGTCCTCGAACTGTCTGCGTTGATAACGCCAAGGACGTCGGTGGACGATAGAGGAGCTCCGAGGTTAGTGCTTCGTGAAAGAAAATGGTAATGATCGAGGAATTTTGGGGGAGGCACTTTGTCGAGAAGCTGAAATTAGAAAGCTTCGGGAAAGAAAATGGTAATGATCGAGGAATTTGGAAGGGGACCCTTTGTCGAAAAGCTGAAATTGAGTTAGGGAAGGTTAGTGGGACAATAGACTTATTAGGTTGTACATGATTCTGTTAGTATCAGGTTGATTATTTTTCTAGTGATGCACTTCTAAGTCGGCAATAATTCAAAAAAGAATTAACAATCTATATTAGTCGATATAATTCATACAACTCAGAACTAATATATATCATAATAAATATAAATATAACAAAATTAATTTCTATCTAATAATAAAACAGACACAAAGTTGCTGTCGAAACCAAAGCTACATTTAGACTTTATTAAATTAATTACTACAACTTTATAGAAAACAATAATTAGCTGCAATATTAACAAAAAACAGAAGCTAAATAAAAATCCCATCTCTAAAGTGTCTTAATAAATTAGAAACAATATTATAACAATGATAAATTTCTCTCTAATATTAATATAATTTCTCACAAATGCCACATTCTATTACATTTAGACTTCACAGATCTGTAAAATGTTAAAACAAATTATTAAATCTTTGCAACTGTAATTAAAACGATATATTAACATAGTCCCCTTAAAACTCTATTGGCAATTTTTCTATACCGTCTTTTCTATAAATAATAAATTTTCTCTATGAATAACAGTAAATTTCACTGAAATTAATTCAGTGAAATTAATTTAATGAAAATAGTTTAGTCATTTAGTTACTGAAATCTGAGGAATAATTTTCTAAAAATTTAGAAGACCGTTCTCAGGGGTTGGTTAGATTTTCGGGGTCGAATGCTGGGCACAGGGGACGTTGATTACGGCAGTGTGGCCTCCTTATCTCTAAGCGGAGCCACGGCAAAGGGGACGAAACGAAGGTCCGTACGTTCGCGGGCACATAATAGCCAAGATGGCGGCACGCACTGTTATCACTCGTTCAGAGGGTGTATGCCAACCCAATTGGATTGGGTGGCAGCCAATACGGCGGCTCTCGTCAGCGATATCATCGCCCTCCGGCCTTTCCATTTTCTGAAAGAGCAGCCCCGGAAAAGATTCCCGCAATCGATCTACTACTGCCGGGGGATGGCCGAATCGTCTGCCAGGCGCGTAAACATCGCTCCGGCTTCATTCTCTCCGTTTCGTCACGTTCCGAGCAGAATTTCTAATCAGCCTCTTCTTTCCTTCCACTCGTCGCCCACTCTTAACCCTTTGATATCAAATGGTAAACCTGAGGCGTCGCTAAAAATTGTTATATAGCGTTCAGAAATAATTTTTATATTATTAAAAGTCTTTTTGTTTAATTTATTCATGCTCTTAGCTATGTATGTGCGCGTTGAATTTTCTTAAAATTATTATTAGGATAATTGTTAAGGGAAGAGATACATTTTTGTCTAATTTATACTTAATAAAGACGACTTTCGTCGCTGTGAAAAATAATTTTTCATTTTACCTATAATATAATAAAATTATTTATTTTTCCGTGACTGTAACTTTACCTATTTTTTCAGAATATTATACTACGATCGTTCCGAATTAAAGTTTAAATTTTCTAAGAGCAAGCTTGAACTCGTCGACTGTATTCACAGACTTATCTTCCCTGATCATTCTTACAATAAATAAATTTCTGTAAAAAATCTTGATAACTGAAAATTACCTTAACAATATTGACACATTCTCCTTTCGTCTCTTTTAAATTTCAGCTATTTATTTCTGCCTCATACATCAAAATTTCAGCCATAAACGCAGAAACTAATTCCAAGCGAACATCTCCCTAAAATTATGCGAACGAACCGAGTTTTCCGCGTAATATTTTCCTACGACAGTCGAACACGATCGCGACGATACAGAATTGAACCTGACGGTCTCCGAACAGAAGGAACGTCGTCTTTCACCGGCGAGATGAAGGAATAGCCCTCTCCTTATTTACGGCAAGGCATGATAATGGCACGGATGATGGGAGCACCCGTTCCTGGAACAAGTAGATTCGCGGTAACCATGGCGACGTCGCCGTGGCCATATTGGTCCACGGCCAACTATCGATAATAGGAAAGATAAGAGTCAACCCCTGGGATATTTTATCGTTCACGAAATGGCGACCGTGAGTCTCCCGACAGTCCCGGCAGCCGCCCCCCCCCGGACCCGGATCCCCGGTCTGCTTCTTTTGCAACCCTTGGCGATGCTCTGCGTCAAGCTATCGAGTCCCGATTCTCGTTCATTGATAATGCTGCCCCTGTAATATAGTTTCGCGTCGCCGCGCTTAAGCAACCCCGATAAAAATCGTTTCGCGGTGCTCGTTGGACGGCGACCAGCAAATCTTTCGAGAATTTGGAATTTTTGGAAATGGAATATCCGGGTATCATATCATTTAATTTTATTTATTTTATTTAATTCGACTGTATTTAATATAGCTTGATTTAATTCCATTTAATTCGACTGTATTTAATATAGCTTGATTTAATTTTGTTTAATTTAATTTATTAGTGTATACAGGTGGAAAGGATGTTAAATATTGTCTTTACTACCGTCTGTTATCTTTAGCGTTTTTTTACTAAAATTGTTTTTACTATTTACCTGATTATGTAATATATATTTATACGATTATTTGATGTATATTTGTACGATTATTCGATTTATATTTATAAAATTATTTGATATATATTTACACATTTATCACAACATGATTTACTACATATTTATACAACTGTTTAACATATATTCAAATAATTATTTAACACCTATACATTCACCTATTTCTAATAAAATAAAAGAGTATTTCTTATCTTGATATTTCGGATCGAAAATTTCTGCTCTAAAATCAAAAAAATCAACTAACAAACTTACAATTTATATAATTATCAATTACGCTAAATCCTTGCAGAATATTTCAATACAGCCTAAGCCCCTCTTCCAAGAAAATGGCGGCCGCGAAAAAATTTCCCAAAGCAAACGCTCTAACGATCCCAATGGTCGCAAACACTATAAAATCTCGAATTAGCATAAGCGATTCCCCGGCCATGAACGACAACCGATAGAATTGTTTAACAAACGCTGTCCTTGATTTTCTACTCGGATCCGCGTGATTCTTATATGGATATTCTACTCAAGGACCGCGTTACCGCCCACACGCCGCGCCGCGTTCCTCGTGGGTGTATACGATAGAATATGTATACCCGCCTTGGACATAGGAGGCACGTAAGGCTGCGGCGTCGGGGCGCAGGTGGCGCCGTTCAAAGCCAATTATGCGAACGCGCCCCGACGTCGGCGTCGTTCTCGCAAATCCCTATCCTCGCATTTAAACCCCTGGTGAGAGGGGCGGCGGACGGCCAGGCTCGGCGAACGAGGAACGAGAGAGAAAGAGAGAGAGAGAGAGAGAGAGAGGGAAGTTTCACTTGTCTGCGCTATAACGGATTAACGGCCGCGATTTATTCGCAAGTAATTGCTTCCGCCCTTTAATTAACTCGCATTTATTTCACGTAATGGCGACCGCTTGCCATCCGTACACGGAGTTTTCAGCGGAGGAGCGACGCGAAAGAAACCAAGCCCCCCCTCTAGAAAAACCGACGACGCCTTCATAGTTTGCTTCGTATGTCAATATCTGGAATAATAAGCATTTGTTGCTAACGTTATGATTTTAATGGCAGAGTACTGTTCGTTGAAATTTCTGGTAGAATAGAACATTTGTTCATTAAGCTGGAACGTTTTTTCTTTGGGGATGATCTGCAGTTTTAATATTTCATTAATAGTTTTAATCATGTTACTATTGTGATATTAAAAATGATTGAATGAGGGAAGATTGTTTGTAGTGTGAAGAAGAATACTGAAAAAGTTTAAACGGGAAAAATTAATATTTAATCTACCGAGAGAGGTAAAATGATAAAATGTATTTTTGTAGTTGCTGGAACTATGAAACTGGAGTATATAATATATACAGAGTACATACAAAGTATATACAGAATATAATAAAATATAATAAAAATGTCAAAATATTTAAATAAGCATAGTACGTCTTCTATCGCAAAGAAATAGACGTTAATCATGGTTAGGGGTTGCATTAACCCTTTGCACTCGAGGGGTCACTCCAAGGAACTGTACCAAATTTCTAAATAATTTTTACATTACCATATATATGGTTATTAATGTTCTTTAAACCCACTGTTAAAAGTGTATCTACTGAGTCACAAGATTCAATTTCACATGCGTAAAATACACTAAATAATATAATACTTATTATAGTATAATATTTAATATAGTATATTAAATATTTAATATTTTTTTAATATTAAATATAGGAAACACTATAGGCCAAAGAAACTATATCAAAATAGTCAAACTAGCTTCCAGTGCAAAGGGTTAAACTTCGTCCTCTTAATCAAACGCCAAACGACTCCTGAATCGCGCCAATTATTATTTTATTCCGCAACAAAAATTCATTGAATTTACGGAACCAGCGCACACGACGCTGTACCGTAGCATGTTCCGTGAACGTTCAATATCGGTGGTGGTGTGCGTCGGTGCGGCAGGGAAACGTTTCCAAAGAGCAGTTTCCAGCTAACTGAGATTCCGGGGTGCGTGTCTAACACGTCGGTACCTCGTAGAGAATGCCGGGCGGATGGGTCCTGCCAACATTGAGACGTTCCCAATGTAATTTACGAGCGCCTGTTTGCCGACAAAGATTGCGGGTGGCTTCTCGCCCAGCCGAAGATGCTGCCGGAAAAATGCTGCTGTGCTGGGAAAATCGTCTTTCGCCACGGTGCACCGTTTCAACGCGAGTCGCGCTGTGCATTAGCGCAGATCATACTTCCAATGAGCAGTAGAAAGTTGGTCCGGGGAAAGCAACGAAAAATTTAGCCGTCGAGATTGCCCTAATCGCTTATGATTAAACTTGGAATATTTGTTGGTTTGAGAAGCTTTGGAAAAGGCTTGGAAATGTTGCTAAAAGTGTTGGAATATTTTTAAATGGAAATTCTACATATTTTTGGAGATTTACCCGTCATGAGCACTGCGTACAGATTAATAATTTATTTATAATTTAGGGTGAATATATTTATATAAATATTATATTGTACTATATTGTATTGTATTATATTATATAAATATATTTAAATGAATATATTAACGTGAATATATTTAAATGAGTATATTAACGTGAATATATTTAAATAGATATATTAACGTGAATATATTTAGATGAATATATTAAAGTAAATAAATTTTAATAAATAAATTATCCTTTGTAAGTCACAGTAAATCGAGCAAGGATTGCTCAGTTATTTATTCGAATTTTTACCAGTCACGCATAGGTGGGAATTATTTAAACTAAAACGCGGACGTTTTCTCAAGTTATATAAACAATGATGGCCGATAAGACGCAGATGATTTCTCTTCTATACGGGGGGGGATTGCCTGACGGAAGAGTGGAGGCCAGGTAATAGGTCGTTCAGTAGCCGATTGGAAAGTCGATTTTTGGCAAATGGTGGTGCGACCTTGGCGACAAAGATGCAGGTACGGGGAAAGATGATCTATACTGAGGCCTCCCGTTCAATGGTGAAAACGACTTCTCTCATTCACCGTCATAAAACCGCACTGCAACGCATTTTGACGAAGGGAAGCTCCTTTTCGGCCGGCGACCGACACACAGTTTCGTCAGAGACGATTTTTCCAAACCGAGGATTTTTCAAACCAATGGACGCGCCGACGCGAAGAGTTTCACCCACCCCCGGTTTTCCAACCGGTCGTAAAACTGCAGCGGTTGCTATAATTGCGAGCTATGGCCAAAGGGAAGCGTCGAACGCCGATCTATGGTCCTTTGGATCGCGCAGGGATGACGATGTTGTGGCAAATCGGAGGGGGACTGTGAAGTTGTAAAACACTGTTACGACAGACCGAAAGTGTAGGACGACATGGCTGTCTTACTCGCGGATACTGTATTCGCTGGCTGTGGAAACTGTATATAGCATTTATTTGCTGTATGTAGTATATATAATAATTTCTACAAGTGATAGATAATATATTTAATAGCATAAACAAGTAATAGAAAATATGTATGATATATCAAATACCAGTAATTGATAATACAGATAATATATCATATACAAGTAATAGACAATATAATATAGATAATAAATATAGTATATATACAATTTAACTCTGCAAATAATTGATATCAATTCAAAAACTTTTCTCTTACTCTGTCTAGTTATTCCATAAAAATAAATCATTAGACAGCAAGCTCTGCTTTCCTAAAATTATAAATCACTCTTAACTTATAAATTATATACAAAATAAATATTAAACTATCAAATACACATTGTAACAATGTGGCAAAATATTTTTTAACAGCAAAATTTATCCTTCCTTAATATTATAAAAAGATATCCTGATTTCTAAAATTTCTCTAATTTTCAACCATTTTGAAAGTGCACCGCTGCGATATTTATAAACTTTTATGTCCTCGAAGTAAACGTTTCGATTGTCAGCGGGGGTGGAATCGGCAAGACCGAATGGATTGCCGGAATCAATAAAGGCAACAATCCGAGGTTCTATCAAATAAAGTCATTTCGAGCACCCTGCGGTCGTAGAGTAGTCCAGGTGGCTTGAGAGCGCAATTAAACGTATAAACGGTGGAAATTAGCCGCAAGAATTGGCTCCGTAGACCTCGGGGAAAAGGCATGCCCCTGAATGGATCCGCGGGCATCAGGGCCATTTAACACGATGACACCCCATTTACCACCCCCGCAAAGAGACTGCTGGAAACCCCGGGCAAAAGCCCTAAAGCCCATATGTCAGCACGTGCCCCATTGCCCGTGGGTGCTTCTGTATCGTTAAATGCTCGAGCTGGTAGGAACGTTGCTAGCCGATTTACACTTATTCGTTGCAAACGTCGCGCGGTCACGCACCGCGTATTAACCCCTTCGCGATCCGACAACGTGACGGACCCGCGACGATGATTTCGTTCGTAAGCTACCAGATACGAACTTCGTGTATTTCTTCTAGATTAAAAGGAAAATTTGATTTGTTTGTTATTAAATAGTCAAGGAATCAAAAAGGTAGGATAAATAATAATTCTATCGTTATTTTAGGGAATTTATTAAAAATAAGGCAGTGTTAATTAACATAGCTGTAGCAAGAAATTATACTGCAAGGGGTTAACACTTTTGGCACAATTATAGTACTTTATTTTTCCTTTTATTATTATCTATTATTTTACTATTTTATTTTACCTTCTATTATTTACTATTATTATTTACTACTATTATT
Organism: Augochlora pura; assembly: GCF_028453695.1. Taxonomy (NCBI): domain Eukaryota; kingdom Metazoa; phylum Arthropoda; class Insecta; order Hymenoptera; family Halictidae; genus Augochlora; species Augochlora pura. The sequence continues at coordinate 24,119,538 of NC_135775.1, read as the reverse complement.
TACTACTATTAAAATTCTTTTCAACAGTAACGTAACAATTTTAGAGGGTTGATTCTCGATTAAGTTAATTTTCTGAAGAATTTAACTTCGTTCCAAATTAACGCATTCTTGGAATTCTTTTTACATGGTCGCTTAGGGGTCGAATAAAATGAAATTGAAGAAGGAACACAGCGAAGTAACTTTGATAGCTATTTAGGGATGCAACGGCGATATCATTGCGCACCCTCATCGAACGCAGTCGGGTCCAACGCGAAACCGGATAACAGGGAGGGGGTGGATTGGTCGGAATCAACGGATTCACGAATTCTTTCTTATTCCGTCCTAATTCGGTTGAACGACCGTCGTAAAACGAATCAGAGGGGTATCATACCTCCGGAATTCCTCCTCCCGATTACCCTCCGGACGCTCGTTTTTGCTCCGCCCTGCCCGGATTCGGTGGATGAAAGGAGGAAAATCCTCGGTAAAACCGAGCAGGAAATCGTATCCCGTTGGAAAAACGGCCCAACCCACGCCGCGCGCGCGCGACTACGTTTTCCGCTCTGTTCTCTCCGGTTTTTATTGAGTTATCGAAACTACCCCCGCGAGACAGATTTCCTCCGTGAGCTCTACCGTTCGCAAAATTTTTGCTAAAACGAGCTCCCGAGGACCTGTTCCGATAACGGGCAGTTTCATCGATCTGATTTTACGTTCCTCGAATCGCCGTCACGAACGAATATTTCATAGGTTTTATTGTTATTCGCGTCCGCGATACCGTTTTGCAATAATTTTGTTACGGTGAAATAACTGTATAAGAAAGTCCATATGGTATTAAAAATATTAATAATAATTAATCAAAGGTACCGTGATATAATTAATCTAATTCGGTTTGTCTGACATTGTTAAAGAATTCTTATATCACATTTATTAAATTGCAATAAATTCTCTAATAAAATTTTGATGGCCCTAGATATGTTTATGAATTAGATATAAATTAGAAATATTAAATAATTATTATAATGCTCAGGTTTTGCACTATAATACTCGAGGCGACATCTGCTCAGGAGTCCTGGAAAATAATAAAATCGTAAAATCAATATTTTCCTCCTTTTTTCTGGGCAATTTAATAATTAAAAAATATTCTGAAACTAGAGAAACACTCTCCTGTATTTTTATCATGCAAAAAAAGATATATTTGTTAATACAAATATTATAAACAAATGATTCGTGCCGACTTTGTCATAAGATGTAATGGAAATTCCGGCACGAATCATCTGCTTCTGAAAATATAAAAATAGCGCCACTGGTCGCCGTGGCAAAACGCTCAAACTGTTCAACGACATTGTTAGCACTTGGTAACTTCCAGGTCTCTTCAAGTCACCTTAAGATGGCGCCACTATGTTAAATCGTAATTTGCATAGGGCGCCGCTTATGTAGAATTTATAGTACTAAATCTTCTATTTTCAAAAATAGCCGCCTTTTACGGACGCCCTCTGTAGGCGATTTATTGTACGTATGTAATTCCGGTTCCGGTTTTATCTCTTTCAGTGCCTGACAGATTGGCAAGATGGTGAGTTTTATGCAATGCTTTCTAAAATCTTTATTTTTCGATCGAATCTTACACAATTTGTAGAAAATATTAACTGGAGATCGTAAACTAATCTCTGGTGTAATAAAATTCACAATTATTTTTGAATTTTTTACAGAATTTAGAATAATTTAAGCATTATCAATCTACCGTTCAATACCTTTACTTTCTTTATATCTATTTCTATTTACGCTATTTTTCATCTTAATTATAAAGTATCGTACACGTTTCTCTACGATAAAAATTCCTATTAACAATGAACTATCATAATGGCAAATAAATTGTGTAACGTTCGATTTACTTATAGGTTAACTCATGTGTTAACCCCAACGATAACGATTTTAATGGCAATTTTCGTTACTAATTCACACTTTAATTGTTTTTCAGTCGCTGGTAATTCCAGAGAAGTTCCAACACATTCTTCGTGTCATGGGCACGAACATCGACGGTAACAGAAAAGTTATGTTCGCTATGACAGCAATTAAGGGTGTCGGTCGTCGTTACGCTAATATTGTTTTAAAGAAGGCCGATATCGACTTAGACAAACGTGCTGGTGAATGCTCCGAAGAAGAAGTAAGAAATTGTTCATAAATTATATTTTGAACGTGATCAGAAGTAGCTCGAATTACGAAATGGAATAGTCGATGAAATATAGTCGCGTATCTAATAATTACGTTTATTTCAGGTTGAAAAAATTGTCACCATTATGGGCAATCCTAGGCAATACAAAATCCCAGACTGGTTCTTGAATAGACAAAAAGATATTGTCGACGGAAAATATTCACAAGTGAGTATAACAATTCGATAGAAAAGAAATGATTATATTGAATCTTTCTTATGAAATATAGCACGTCTTCACGACTAATTATATGAATTTTTGTATGGATTAGATGGTAGGCGTGCGAGAGAAACTGCACATCAGGTTGTTTGTTAACCTTGTTTGGTTAACAGATCTCTTGACAATTATATTATAATAATGTGCAACATTCGATTGTTTTACTTTCATAATATATCAATACAGACTATCGTAATGAAATATATTTTTCTAGCGTTTTAAAAGATATCTTTTTAATGCTGTATTTTAGCTCACCAGCTCCTCCCTGGACTCCAAACTCCGTGAAGATTTGGAGCGCATGAAGAAGATTCGCGCGCACAGAGGTTTGCGTCACTATTGGGGTCTCCGCGTGCGTGGTCAGCACACAAAGACTACGGGTCGTCGTGGACGCACCGTCGGTGTATCCAAAAAGAAGTAATTTTATATTTCTTTATTTAAGAATAAATTCGTAAAAACAAAATACTCTGGCGATTTATTTTTGAGACGAACAAACTTTATTTCAAATGAGATATTATTAATGTTATTTGTATCGTGGAAGATTTCAACATACAACGAATGCAGATACAAGTTTTTATTTTAGCAGCGTTCTATTTATAGATATATATTATACTTATGCCTACAGAAATTGTTCTTAAGGTGTATATAATTGTTCCAAAATTGACCGTTCGTTCATTGATATGCAATTAATGTGCTAAAAGTTTATCTTCTGTACAATAATTCGTAATATTTATACATATATATATATATTTCGAGAAGGAGGAATTACGTTCTATAAGGAAACGAGATTTTCTTGTAAATTTACATTTAAAGAACACTGAGAACACCTCAAACTTATTGCACAATATGAGACACTCGTCTTTTTTAAATATTATTGACAGTGCATAAGGCAGTTTCATTTCATATTAAAGAATAAAATGAAACCTTTCAAATATAACGGAATGTGCGCTAATATTAAAGTGAATTTTCATTGACAAACAATTAACTTTTCTAAGTATACTTTTGGAACTTTTCCTCGTTGATTTCCTCTCACCCCCATCACGTAGTCTTCGTCGTCGGGTATTTGTATGATGCTAATTACCTAAAAGATAGAGTTAGACGTGTCGTGAGATTTGGTAAATCATTGCCGGACGATTTATGCGTTTTGGTAAAAGCTCGAGCTAAAACACCAGGAAAGCTGCAATGAACTTAAGGATATAAAAAAAAAACACGTACGGTACATTTGACGAAAAGAAATAATATATTTATTTGATACATGCACAGAGTTCGGAGTAAATGTACATATGCATTCGTTTGCGTGTAACATACTATATGCATATGCATAACAATGATTCTTTATACCAAACAAATATACAGACGAACCAGAACAAACTTGTGTGTGATAAAACATCAAGAACAAATTTTAACAAAAAAAAAAAAATGTAGTAGAAAAGCCAATATACAGACATAAAACTTAAAATTAAAATATGTATATCATGCACGGTTTCTCAAAGGAGATATAATGCCGATCTTATAAAAAAAAAATGCAAATTCCGTAAAAATATAAGAAAGGTGAGCTAATTCTATGAGTATTATACGTGTAACCTGCGTTTATAATCTTCGCTTTACTTTACAATAACTTGCAACGATTCATTAATGCGTACATCTATAGAAATTTATTTACATTACTGCCTTTTTAACATTCTACTTCCTATCTTACATTCTCGAAGAACAGCTTTACAAAAATCATAATCACGATCTAAAGAAACTCGTCTCACAAGTATATAATAGAATGCTATCAAAATTAAGAATGAATCAAAAAAACATTGCACTGAATTTATACAGCCATAAAGTGCATAATTCTTTAAATTACGTATACTAAAAAAAATAAAGTAACTGTTGATCGTATTGAACGATCTCATCTTAACGCAATTCATTGCTACGAGTACTAATTAAATAATAGAAATTTTTCGTAAGATTAAATTAGTCGAATTGTTAGGTCGATGCATATGAAATAATAGTGCAATCTAATATTCTTGCGTATGCGTGTTTTTAATTTTTTTTTATGATTTTTTTTCGTATTTTTGTTGTTGTTGTAATAAGTTATTTTAAAAAAGCGCGGCTTCGATTGAAATAGATATTTCATATGCACAATGTGTAATATAAAATAAATTCCTTGAACAAAAGTGGTCAAACCTTACGGCGAAAGTAGCTTTTTTTTTTTTTTAAACTAAACTTACTCTCTGTAATGAGTCATGCCATTTGTTCGGCTATGTTCTGAGCATGCTTCTTTGTTTTTATCTAAATTACAAATTTTGTTACCTCATCTTGACCGACGCTTAATTCACTAGTATCCCTCGCTTCATAATCAAATAGTACCCTTGCACGTTCTTGACCATTTTCCGCTGATACATTGGAAGTTGGTGGGGTAGTGGTGGAGTGATAAGGGCCCCCAGATAAGCTGGGTAGGATAAATTACAATTCGGATAAGTTTCACGAACATGTTAAAGTTCAGAGAACTTTTCGTAATAACTTCATTAAATATTGTTCGATCTGTTATGTCTAACTCGTTAATTTTTCAATTTTACAATACGAACGAGATTCTTTGCTTCAGAATGATTTTGTTTCAATAAAGAATTTGAAAGAATTCCACGCGATTATCTCGTTTTTTTAACGGAACTTTCTGTGTATGATATACATGCTGGATAAAAACTGAAATTAAAAACGTTATTAACATAAGTGGGAAAGCGTAAGCGGTTTTTGCAAGTAGGGGTAACACGAGTAATATGAAACAAGACACTGACAAAGATCGATCGAGGAAATTCGAAAAGAATACGATTCTAAGGAGTACACAGAATTAAATGTTAACGATTGTACATTACTTTCATAGGAACATAAACCATTAAGATCTACAACTGTGTGTGCCAATACCAACGAAACGTGATGACATGCATTAGAATTAAACATCGATTAGCTACACAACATTATATCGGTACCGAGTGAAATCGTCAAAGTAAAAGGTAACAAGGTTGCAATTTTTAGTCACGTTATCCGCGTGACGACTGTAACATCTCCATAAAAATTGGAAGTTATCTTGCTTATAGAATCATGGTTTTTAAGCATTTCGTAAATACAATTTATTGACTGTCCTCCGATAATTACAAGTTCGATAGCGGCTTAATAGACTAAAGATATCGTTCAACATGTCTATAGAAATGTTGCAATAGTTAACAAGTATCTATAACAACAGAAATAATGCGTCTGTGTCCTATGCTTCCCTCCGTTAGTCCCATCATGGATACAACTAATTATTGCCCTTTATCTCCCCGGTCAACGCTCCCTAAAACCTAAACTTTTGAGACATTGGTGTCAAAGGTAGCGGTAACATAGTTAGAATCAGCGAGAATTGGATTTACGGGTGAATTTTGGGATTGTGTGGGTGAGGGTGTTAGCTCGATCACATCTTCGCTGTTGACTCTCAGCAAAGGACTCGGCTGACGTGCCCTGCAATCCCAATCATGCAAGCAAAGATAGAGAATAGAAAGAGTATGTTACTGGTAAAAAAAAATAAATATAACAAGCACTGCACAGTAGCAGAAACGAGGATAAATATAAATACCATTTCACTGTGACTATCACAATTACGGTATTTACAACGGAACGATGTGGCTATACCTTTGACAAAATAAATAAATAAATAAACACTACGTACACCACTTTGCAGAAGTAAGCAGAGGTCTAGAAAGTAATACTTGTAAACGTCTACAGATCATGATGATCTTTGCGAATGAGTAATGGTTCTATCAAGCTTCTTCTAGATACTTTCATGTGTCGCAGAGGACACGGCAACCGATAATTGTTGAACATTACTCACTCGGATCACCAGAGAGTGGGATAGCTGTACAAGGGATAGTGCAGGACAATTAAATATTTTAAAGAGACTGAACTGAGCAAAGAATAGACTTGTTACCTTACCCAGCTAATTCCCGCTGCAGATCTTGCATCGTGGCATGACACTGAGCGTAATGACGAGCTTGGGCTTCGACGAACTCGTGAAGGCAGCGTAGGTGTCCAGCCTGAGAACTTGATACTCCTTCCAACAGCAGTTTCACTATTTCTGCTTGACGATCAAAGTCTGACTGTGCTACCCTTAACTCCCTCTCTGCCTGAGTAGAGCAATATACAGCTTTATTCCTTATTGTTAAATACAATCGTTCGACAAATATCAGTGTTTTTACGGATTCGAGATTTTTGATAGGTAGCAAATTTTGTCTCCTTTTTTTTCGTACAAAGCTTGTAAAAAAATTAATTTAGAAGCTAAGAATATAGAATACGAGTAGCAGAAACATATATGCAAATCACAATGTCAGATATACCTATAAAAAATATATCAATTATTCATTTAAATACGAGATATAGGAGAATTCAGATTCACCCTATTCAATGCATCTATTTTATCTCGATTTAAATTCCGCGAATGACTTAGAAAGCAAAACATAATTAACCACACTGTTCGAGCTGACAAAAACCATCAGCTTCATCAATACCTGATCGAGTAACACTTCAGGTGATACGCCAGACTCCTATCAGATGCAGCAATGTACAGGACAAAACACGTGGTAAACGTATATAGCACACAATCGAATGAAACAATAAATAATAGAACTTACACTTTGCTGACCCAGCATGCTTCTTGCTTTTCTCACCCTGTTCTTGCATGCATCTAAGTCCAATCTAAAAGTAGCAGATGTTGCAATTAATACCGCAAATCCGCCTTTAAAAATAAATATGATTTCATACCGCTTATTTTCTAGTATCGCCATTTCTTTGTTAACGGTTTTCATCTCTCCTTCCAAAAACTTTCTTAAGGGTTGTATATAACAATTAGCTGAAGTGCCTATAAAGTCTCTCTCAATTTGTCCTAATTTCTGCTGACACAAGCCCACTTTAATTAGTGCAGCACCTAAATAAAAACATCAGAAAAATGAGATACAATTGAAATGAGAATTGTTCAAATTTTTATCCGATATGGTTTATATAATAAAGGGTGTATATACCATAAGCAATCCCTGAGCCAAAATCATTTCCAGCTTCTATCATGTCCATACCCACATATTCTAGATTAGTCAACCTGTTAGGCTTCTTCTTGTCAATCTTCTCATAAAAGAAGTCCTCGATTCTGTTGCCTATAATATGATCAACTAAATGTGTTAAGAGTGTTTCAAAACGATCACACAAATCTAGCACAAAAAAGTTCATTAACAAATATACCTGGGTTTGGAGTGAGTACAGACTCCATGTTCCTAAGAATCTTCTCTGTCCATGTTTTGGTCGCGTTTGCCCTCTCAGCAAGATGCTCTAAATGTGCATCCAATTCTGTCTTTTCCGATGTTCCTAATGTTTCCTCAGTTAACTGTAAAAAGAATGTAAAGCATTGCATGACTCATACCATTTAAAATGAGGACAGTGAATTATAAATTCGTGATTCTTGAACAGTTTTATTCTTCCAATTTAATGAACAACTTCAGAACACACAGAAACATTGAGGTATCGGCTTGGAAATAAAGAAGAGTATCACAGCATTAGTCATTCTAAGTTGTTTAATATGATCTGAGTCATCGATTGATGAATTATTTAGCTCACAACCAGTGACTGTGCTACATCCATAATGTAGACAATGTTTAATCTTAAGAGATACTAGCAGAAGGTGATAGAACGATAAATGGCACAGTAGAGAGGACAGACAGTCGCAAAAATTAAATACATTTGCTAACCTCAGCACATAAGTGTAAAAACTATAGACGGACTGTACGAATTCGCTCGTCACGGGTAAGAAATAAATCGGAAAACGAGGTCCTCGGATTTATAAAGTAAAAGATACGTTGGCAATTCGTGGTCGTTGTGTTTTAAATATTACACTCGTTGGAAAAAAAGAGTACAAAATGTCAGAGGTGACAGCATTCGGTTACTGACGACCAAAGGGAGCTTCTCCTTGTCAACGGTAAATTTGTTAACTTATCGGAGCGAGCTTGGCTCACCTGTACGACCCTGCTGAGCGCGGCACCAGCATCTTTCACTAATTTCTTCACGTTGAAATCCATTTCTCGCTGCTGTTTCGGTGCGAATCTTCCACGATCACCCCCTGCTACTCTTTATTTTCTATCGACCGCTAACTCTAACTGCCTCCGTGAAGAGGCGCTCCGTCACGATTTGCGCACATATAAAATCGGTCTACGCGTTCCTTACAAACGATAAACAACGTTCCTATAACTTGCACGCGTCTCGGCGACTCCGCTTTATTAACGAATAATATATCCTCAATTGCCGCACCATCGATGCAGCGTCCAAAGGTCTTCCGTGTCCCGGCCTTGCGGTGAAACGGATAAATTAAACGTGCGTAGAAATGGAAACGAATTACAATTGTAATATCGCCGACGCTCATAGAATTATAATAGCTTCTTACTATCTCTTAATCATTTTTCAATCTTTTACGGTATCTATAAACGAAGTACTGTGTCGGGAATATTTTATAAAACCCGAAAAAGATCAATCCCGAATCAATGTTGCGGATTCTTCGATTTGTACAAGAGTAGCTTAGACTGTGTATGGGGTTCCGTTTCACATGATCTGCAATACCGATATTGTTTAAGCGTGAGGTTTTTTCTTTTTCTTTTTAAATAGGATAGACATCCCTCGAACGACATAAGTCTGCAACAGAGAAGTTTTGTTGTTATTTTGCATTGTTGTCGCCTTTGAAAATCAATACGCTATAATTAACGTTTTTAGACGACTTTGCGCTCTGTATACGATTGCCGCGCTTCTTGCGGCCAAAAAACGAAGCTACGTTCGGTGTTCGTACAGCGCCAATTAGCCCCGCGGCAAAACGCTCAAACTGTTAGCCAAATTACCGACAATCGAGTTTGGAGCCTCTTGCGGAGAAAAAGCGAAGCTCGTTTCAGGGTCCGTACAGCGCCAATTAGTCCTGCGGCAAAATGCTCAAACTGTTAGCCATATTACCGACAGTCGGGTTTGGCTAACAGTTTGAGCGTTTTGTCACGGCACTAATTGGCGCTGTACGGACCCCGAAACGAGCTTCGATTTTTCGCCACGAGAGGCAGCACATTCGCACATAGAAACCAAGGGCACAGAATTGTCCAGGAGAATCTGCTGCATTAATATGATATACAAAAACCAAACGAAAATGATCTTAAATATAATTATTTAATATCATAGTCAATGAAACTCTGACCGAGGGTGATTATTCAAATTTGAATCGCCGATTACTTATATTTTAGTGAAAATAAAGTAGTAGAAATAAAATTTCTCGATTACTTTTACTGTAAAATTATAACCCTGAGAAATTTTATAAAACTGGTGATTGACATTTGGTTGATGTTCTTTGTACGTTTCGGCATCGTTGATTACGCTTCGAAAGCGGTCCCTTGACCTCCCGGCCAATCGACTCGCTCCGCCAATTAATTTTACTAACACTCGTCGAACGCGGCGCCTACACAGCGAGAATCAATTAACCGGAGAATCGTCGCGGATGAAGTAGATCTGTGCCGGTGAAGGTTGATCAATTTTCTCCCAGCGCGACAAAGGGCGCCCGTTCGTGGTTCCGATTATCCGCCAATACGTTCCGCCCGAAAATCTCCGATACGAGTCGCTCTCCTCTCGGAAAACTGATTAGCATCTTCCGGTCGAAAATGTCCGCGAGATCGTTGAAAAATTAGCAAAACCGCTATTCTCACCGTTAAGTTAATTACCATAAGTATTTTCGTTTAAACGACGGCCGGGAATACTTTCGTTCAAATTCCAGGACACCGGCTCCGCATTTGGAAAGTTCGTTCCCAAATCTCGGTTTAATCATCCTTTCAACGATTAATTATCCTTTCCGCGTCGAATGAATCAGCCATGAAATCCTCGAAAACGATTTTTCGCTCGAGAGAAATTCGATCGCGCTCCGTAAATAAATCGCTCGTTACTTTCATCCGGTTTTTATACGTTGCGAAATAACAATGCATATATATTTTTAATCTTGCGTATAGGATGTTCATCGTTAAAAATTCTCCGAAATAAAAATACTGAAAGGTACGCTCTTCTGGAGGCATTGGGAGCTATATTGCAATCATCCCCTAATTGCTCGAATTTGTTCCCGACAAAAATATACTCTCTCAAAACGTTTCTATAAATGCGCCATGCTTGATTAATAATTCTATAAATTCTCATCTACAAAGCCAGAAAATTCGTCAGCGTTTTTAGAGTTTCGGCTTCGAGTCGAGGGGTTAACCCTTTTGATTCGCAACAATAGTCTTAGATTTAACAACTTTTGAAATCTAAACTTTGTTAGTATAAAAATGATTTTGGAACGTGATAGAATAATTTTCGTGGTGCCTCGGAGCCACCACTCGAGTGCAAAGGGTTAATTCGTCTAAATTCGGCCTCGGTCGTCATAGTTGGTCGATTAAGGGGGGGATGTTGCGTGAATAAGTGACGTGACGGCATAAGAAAGTAAAAGATACAGAGTGTATTGAATAGATAGGATGCGGCGGCGTGGGCGAGGGGAGGTGGGGACGAGTTGGAAAGGGTGGTATCCAGCTAAGAGAAAACCATTGTCTGGGGAACGTGAACACTATTTGTTGGCAAAGTAGATTAGGTCGGAGTATTGATAGAGAGAAAGAGAACGAGAAAGAGAAAGGGCGATAGGTCGGTGGAAAGGATAAGGAGCGTGGGTGGGGTTGGAACAAGGGGAGAGGAGAGAGCGAACCGGTGGTAGTGAGAGTGAAACGAAGATGATGAGAAGAGTGGGACGAGGGAGGAGGAGCGCGCGGTCGTGTTCTCACACAGAGAGAGAGAGGGGCCAATATAGACCCGCCTCGAGATGGGATATAGCAATAGAATTTCGCTTACGAGGTATAACCGCGTTAGACGATGCCCTTTGTTGTATCAGTGCGCAATTGCCTTAAGTTCTGATCTTGTCCGATATTGATGTTCGAGGAGAGGCCGGCGAAACCTCCGATAGGATACTAAGAGTTCTATTCGCTCACGGTCGTTTCCCTCGGCCCCGTGTCCCGGATAGTTTAGAACCCCTGGGCTCCTCTACGGTCGTCCTCTTCTTTTCCCGCGAAATTTCCCCATACATACAGGCGCCGCTGCCCGCTTCCGGACCCGGTGCCTGGCGCTCGACCCGGCGATACCACTCCTCGTTCACTTATCGTAAATCGATACGATTGCTTATGAAAAAAGTTCGACCGAGGAATCGACAGAGTTCGCCCCGACGACCCTAATTTCAACCCCCTCTGTCGCGACACCGCGGACTATTTAATCTCTAAGAAGCCTCGCGCTTTTACATCCTCGCGGATAATCGGTGCGTCTCGGTTAACAGCCGTCGATATCTTTCACCGCGCGACCTATCCAGCGTTTATTCCCGTAAAAATTGTCAGGCGAAAATCGCGGACGTAAATACATACCGCGCGGTCTGTTCGCCGGGTTTTCGGGTCGATGCCGGGTCGATTCCGAGCAATAAAGACCGCGTCGCCGTCGAAAGTGAAGGCACTCCTGCTGTTTTCGATAAATAAATTTCGCCCGTGTAACCGGTCGGCTCTTCTGCCGGATTATTCCTGAATATTGTATAAAACGGACCGCGGATACGGTCCTCTCCTCTTCGCCGCTCTCCCCCCCCCCCCCCCCCCCCCTCCGGCAAAATAAACACCGAGGAACGGAACAACATTGTTTTACGCGCCATCGGCGATTCGCGGTTGAAACGCGCCTACCGCGTCCGTGCAAACCGTGTTGCGGGCGTAATTTAGTAATGAATACGTATGCGCGCACGTGAAGTGGTACCTGCTGATATGTAGGTACGTAACATCTGGCGGCCTATGAAATGCAGGGCGGCCGGGAGCCCGGTCTGCAGCTGAACGTTACGACCGGCAAGAGTTATGAGCCTCAACTCAATCTCCGACTGTACCCCCCCGACCCCCGCTCACCCCTTCCCCCCGGCCCACCCCCTTGCCTCGATATAATTGCGATACTAAAATCCGTGAAACTTTGAAAACACATAAATCCGACTATTCCTTAACCGGGATTTTCGCGAGAACGGAACGCTAACCCTTTTCGTGACGCGGCGCTGGAAAAATTATCAAAGTCCCTTCGACGATTGGCTGGCGAATTTCGACGAGTTTGTGGCGTGTGGAAATTAATTCTGCCTTTATTGGTTGGAACGAGTAACTACTGATAATTTTATTTATAATTTGGCACTTTTCTGAGTAATTCAGATTGTTTGGAATGTCGCGTGACTTTCACTTTTTAACCAAAGCTATAATATTTTTCTATACTTCGTAATTTGCTGAATTTAATTCTATTTATTCGCTTTCGCTTGTTTTAAAATCATTGGAAATTAATCCTGGCATTGATAGATGAAATGATTATCTAATAATAATTTTCTTTATTAATTTACTACTTTCCCAAGTATTTTAAATTATTGAAAACATGAGGTGCCTTTTACTTTTTAGCCAAAACTATAACATTCTTCTCTACTTCTTAAATTCCCAAATTTAATTCCATTTATTTCCTTTCGGTCATCTAAAAATCAATTTGTTAACGTCCCGCTTCTTAAACAATCCGAAATATTAATTAGACCAATTCAGCAAAGAAGTTCGGAATCGCGAGACGCGTCTGATATTTCCAAAAGAATCGCTGAAAACGAGAACTCGAGAGAGAGAGAGAGAGAGAGAGAGAGAGAGAGAGAGTGAGAGAGAGAGAGTCCATTCGCGAGATTGTTTCATTTGTCCGGCGATTCTTTCACGGTCGCGCGCACATTTTTTTTTCTCCACCAGGAATATGTTCACTTGAGGTTGATCAAACCTCGTGTAACCCTTTCGCGAAATCGACGTCGAGTTTGATTAAACCGCGCCGGTCCTTGCGCGAAATAACAAACACACCGCCGCGGCCGCTTTCTTTTCCCGATAAATTGCGACCCCTGTGTGTGTTTTCAAGTATACGAGTCGCTGAATAAAAAAAGAAAAAAGTAAAAATTCGAGCCTCCATTGAAACGAACGTTCGTAGCCAGGAGAGAGAGAGAGAGAGAGCATCTCCGCGGGTATTTATTTCCCGGTAATTTGATGCGACGGAATCGTACCCCCGTTTGATAGAAACTCGCGTCGCGCCGGCGAACGCGTCTCCGCGGCATCGGGGGTTTTCGTTGCGGCGAGCGAAAGGAACGAACGAAATTTTTATTTTCCCGTTAAAATCGAGTTATCAAGTGCATCTCGCTCGAAAATCGCATCAGGGCCACCGTCCCGCCCGCCCGCCCGCGCAACAGCGCCGACAACCGGGTTTCAAGAGACCGGCGAACGATTTAAGTGGGGTTCAACTCCCGCTGCCGTGTAATGTTTTCTTGAATGTTGCGCCCGCGTCGCCGTTCGGCGAATTCAACGGAAAATGAAAGGCTCTCGGCCTCCCTCTCACCCTCCCCCCCCCTCTCCTCTCACCGTAGACGTATTCTTAACGCGGCTCTCGTTTCCATATTCAACGGTTAATTAAATAGCCGAACGAACGAACGAACGAGCGAGCCAGCGGGACCCGGAATGCCGCACTTGTGTCCCGCACAAAAGTCAATTTTAGAATGTGCCATTCGACGGGGCTCCGCGCCATTTGTCGGATGGAAAGGAAGTTTTCCGAGCAACGATGTTGTCGGCGGAAACATCCCCGTGCTTGCGGCACTCTTTTCCTCTCCCTGCCGCGACGAGTTCGTCCACTTTCCAAAAAGCGTTTCCCGCACTTTAAAGCCGAGAGACCCCTCCCCCAGTACCGCTGAAATGTGTACAACCCTCGCTTATGCCGCCATTAAACATTCACTAAAGCCGACATCGTCTCCGCTATTATCCTAATTAAACTTCTTCTATGAGTCGGATGATTATTATTTCCCGTTCGTTACTACAGTCGGCTATTTTCTTTATGTTTGCCTCTGTTATTAATTTTATGATAGCATGGTAGCTTATTTTGTTATATACAATATTATACTTATATACCCTATATTATATACCCTACTATATTCTACGTTCTATTATACCCTATTATATACCATATTATACTCTATTTTATTATATACCCTACAATATTCTATTTTATGTTCTACTATACCCTATTATAAGATATTATACCCTACTATATACCATATTGTACTCTATTTTATTATATACCTTACTATATTCTATTTTGTGCCCTATTATACCCTATTATACATATAACATATTATACCATTTTAAATACCATATTATATCCTATTTTGTTCAAAAACCTATTTCCAGCTACCCTATTGCTTTTTTATTACCATTTTATATTACCACATAATTACCATTCACTTACTTTTTTATTTTATCAACCGAAATCCACATGTTAGCAAATTGTGGTTATGTTGAGGTTATGTACAACTAGTCTAACATGTGACGAATATTTCGCATAACTTGCTAACATCATTTATCATTCATTTCTCGTAAATTGAAACAAAATCTGATCTTTCTTCTATTCTTATCATTTTTATTATTTATCATTCACCTATTACTTCAAAATCTAGAATTTCGCCCCCCGAAAAGCTTTCCGTCCGCGATCAACGACGGCTGTAATGCGCAATAAATTGATTCAGTCGCGGCGCTCGACAGGGGAGTCGCTTTACAAAACGTTGGCTTTGAAGAACGCGCGCGCGGCGCGCTTTGTAAAATAAAAATATTGTTTTCGAATGGAAATATCGAAAAAAAAAAAACAGACACGGACCGCTTAAAAGCGTAAAAAACGTTCGAAGGTACACAACGCGGCATTTGGAAAATTTCTGATAGTTTTGCCGCTGCCATCCCGTTCCCTTCCCCCACCCTCTTCCATCCTCTTCTACCCTCCGATGCACGTCGTCGGCCATTGACGGCAGCTTCGAGTCGAAGATTATTGCCGGCGGCAGCTGCGCGCTATTATCGATTATTAATCATCCAATTACCGGCAATTTTCTTCTGGTAACACGCGAATGATGATTGGTACGATGACACGACTGGATGATCGCGTTAGGGGGTCGATTGTCCAGGAAAGTGCGAGATGTATCGACGGGTGGAACGCCGGCCACGCCGCCGCACACCCTCGGCGTCACGCAATCCTTTATTACTCGCCCGGATTAATTGATATTGATGTGACACGTACCTTTCAAGATGGCTGATCGATATTAATGCGCCGCGCCCTCGTTTTTTTTTCTCGTTCCCTCTCCACCGCGGGAGAAGTGGCAATTAAGGGAGAGAGCAAGATATGCAACCGTCTCGTCACCGGTTCGATCTTAAGCTTATTAAAACCGCCGTTCCTCGCGTGCACCGAAAACGGACCCGGAGAAAATTTCCCCCGGTATTTACGCATCGTTTGCATAAAACAATAGCCGGGGACCGTCGCGGAGAAGGGCACCGCGGCGAATGTTATTGCAAGAATAAGTATAATTCCCTCGGGGCTAAGATATAACCGTATAATGCCGGGAGGTACGGCTGCGAATAAAATATATATCGCGGAACCGCGGGGGCTTTAAGAGCATTTGAATTGAAACGATTATCTCGGCGTTCAATTCCCGCTTTAAGGAGCGCGGTGAATGCTGGGTAACTCGCGTCGTGTCTGTGCCGGATGAATTACAATTGTTAATACATTCATTGTTTAATGATAATATTAATACATTTAATTTAATATGATATTTAATATCAATGTCGGTAATGCTACTATTTTCTTATATTATTTTTAGAGGATGTGAGTTAGTTGTTGTTCTCAATTTTTATTTATGTAATAATTGTTTTACATATTATTTTACTTCTTCGGACGTTTAAAAAAGTTGGCCTGTTTAAGATCGAAAAAGTTATTTCATTCTAAAAGACGTATATTCATCTACAATTTTTAATGATTCCAAGAAGAAGGGAATGATACTATAGAACCTTCACTATTGAATTGATACTATAGAACCTTCATTATTGAATTGATACTATAGAACCTTTACTTTATCTATACTATAACTGATGAATTATAAATTATAATATTAATAGAACAGAATAATAAAAACAGTATAATAGAAAAGTTATATTATATTATTATGCAATATATAGCAATGTTATTAATATTACTATATCATTCCTGTATATAAATTGCCTTCGAATTATCTGCTCAGATGTACACAATATTTAAAGACAAATAATTCGGATAATCGAGGCTCTGCAGAAGCCTTTCAGAGACGAACCAACCAAAGCCTAGCAGCATCAACTATACAAAAATCGTATCGTTTCGGGGCGAGTCGTGGGAATCCGGTACGATTCGTCGGGTAACGAGGGATTTTTCAGTAGCCACCCCCGTTCGCTTATGCGACCGCACGATTCCCGTTGACGAGTGGACGGCGCCGATGACCTCCGGAAAACTCCGAACGTTTGCACAGATGATAAATCTGCGGCACGTACAAGGCGTAGTTCCTCCCCCCCCCTCCGCCGTTCCGCGGCTAGCAAAATCGTCCTAAAAGATATCATGCACTAGCCCCGGCTTGTACTCCGCGCCTCGAAATTAAAGTTGACTTAAGGAAGAGCGATGCGCCGGAGCGTTAAAGAGGTTCGCAAGCTTCCGCAAATTAGTTTACGTCCAACCGGCGAACGAATGGGGATTAAAGCGGATATTAAGCGAATGCGTTAAGGCGGAAGCTTTATTAAGAGAATACCGCGCTTGAAATCGAAAGAAACATCGAAGACAAAGGGGGGTGGAAGAATGAAAGAGAAAGAGAGGAAGAAAGAGAGGAAGTGAGACGCAAGGGAGGGAGGAAGAGGGAGAGGAAGTGAGACGCAACATTCGGCCGCTTTGCCCGGCCTGCTTTCCCGGCTGGTTAGCTGCTCGGCCAACCAACCATTTATCAAAAACGCATAACACCTATGCAAGAAAAATCGACAATGTTTTAGCTCTATCAAGTGGAGGAAGGCCCGGGCCCCTGCTTGTGACACGGGAGATGGATGTACGAAACCGAAACCTTGTACATTCTGCCGGGAACGCGGCAAGAACATTATGTATTATACGGTGCCTACTTGCCGACCGGGATCCGCGGCGACCGGACGGACGGACGGAAGGAGACTTTATAATGCAAAATCGTTCGACGGTCGTGTGTTGTACACACCGATGCCGGCCGATCGCTAAACAATAGAGTCTTTCGGCTCCGCTTCGTTTGTCACCACGAAAACACCACCGCCATTGTGCGCCACGCGTTACGATCGCATCTACGCGTCCCGGCCAGACGCAAGAACGACAACCGCGGGAGCACCCCGTGCTCTTTGCCGGCGGACAAAAATCGGGATCATTGTTCTACGGATTTCTGACGATTGTTTATCGCGTCGGTCATTTATAGAAATGCAAATCGGTGGTTCCGGGTAATCGATCGAGGTGCGGTGAAATTTATGCAGGTTGGTCAATCGAGAAATAGATTGTTTGTTTAATGTGTATATTGTTGAATGGTATGTGCTGTTATATAGTGTTTGTTGGTATTAATATTTTGACCGCCGTGGTGTCAATCATGCGGAGTCGGGGTGACGGAATTATTTGCTCAGATTTGAGAATTAATTTATGCGCTGACTTATTACATTTGCCGAATTTTATTAGCATTTTTGTGATTTATATTGTAACGCAAAAATTACGAAAATGTAATTGATATTGTCTAATCTAAGTTTTCAATTTTATTTTAGTTGAATCGAAATATTTTAATTACTTGAAATTTATAAATAACCGGCGTGGCAGTCAAAGTGTTGAATTTGAAGAATATACAATTAAAAACTAAAAGTTTGCAATTAAGAAACTTCGTTCTCCTTAAAAAATGAATCTCTATAGTAAAAATAAAATTGATGCTACTTAATTATATCATTTATCAAATTTAAAATTAAATATTTGTAATATTAACTCTAGCATATTAATTAAAAGAAATTGTAACACTCCTGTTAAAAATACTACTCCAACAAAAATAAACTCCAAGATACACATTCGAACAACAATCTCTTTCTATGCCACATTAAATCACCGCACGGCCCTTAAACAATTTCTGCAAAACGATTTGCCATTGCGCGACGTCGCCAACGTTGCTAGAAACGTTCGTCCCGCGCCTAGCGCGATCAGTTTAATTAATTAAAGCATTTCCGCGGGTACGGTTTGAATGGGATCTCCACATTTTTTTTTTTGTTTTGTTTTGTTTGGCGTTCGCAGTTGCCGCGCGGCTCGAGAGCCACCGTGCCGCGGCCAAATGAAAATAAACCGTGCATTGTGCGGCAAATTTGCGCGTTTTTAAAAAACGTTAACACGCGTGTCGCTCTTTGACGGTTGAATAATTCCCGGGGAATTTTAATTAAATGAACGTTGAAACGGCGGGAATGGTTCGCGTTTTTCAGGGCTGTTTCCGTTCCGTGGCGACGAGGTTCGCGAAGAAACGCGGCGACGGAGATTCGACGTTCAGATTTGAATCAAAGGAGTGAGATCGTAGGAAAGAACACTGTAATCTACGTTTAACCCTTTGACTACTGTCGGCGCCTATTGGCGTCCGACGCATGGTACCGTAGGCGCCAATAGGCGTCATGATCCGCCTGTTTCGCCCCTTCAATATTAAATTTGATTATTAAATATTGTAAAAAAAAAGCTTAATTCAAATATTCATTTCTCGATCACGTACAAAGCCATATCGCAATGTCACGGGGCCACATATTTAGGTCCCCGTTTCAAGCCCGTTCCTCCGCGTTCAGCCGCGACCGATCGTTCGAACGCGCGGCCGTCGAGAGTAGATCAATGAATATAGGAACAATTTGCGCGGCGAAGGAGTTATCGGGACACGAACGGCGGATTAAACGGCGCCGCGATTATGGGCTGGGCGTGGCGAACATTTAAAGCCCGAACCTAAACTCATCGGTGGACGGGGGCGGGGGCGGGGGCGTTAGGGCGCCTAATAAAATGCACCCACATACTACTGATGGATCACAATACCCGTCGCATTAGTAGCCGGGCAGTAAAGGTTAATGTTGATTGCCCGGGGAGTTTCGGAGCGAGGCCCGTAAAAATTCTGATTAACCTACCAGACGTGACAGTATGCTCTTTTCTGTCCTTAAGTGCTCGGTCCTTGATAACAAAAAAAAAAAAATAGGAGAAGAAGAAGACCGCAGCAAACACCGAAAATATAAAATGCGGCGGCGGGCGAACTGCCGACACACGTTCATAACCGCGTTAAAACGCGTAAAGGGAACGCGCGCGCGTTTTTTTTCTGTTTTTTTTTTACTCTGTCTTATTCCAGATTCCAGATTACGCGCAGATTCAGGACGCAACGCGGCGACCACGGGATTCCTGGAATATTCTCTCGTTTTTTTAAAAATTATTTCACCGGCTGCCCGTGCGAACTGTGTCTCGTAATAGATTCTTATTAGGCGGCTGCGTGGAATTTGGTTAGCAGAGTTTGATTAATTATTTGTTGATAAAGATCGATTTAAAATAGAGAGAGCTTCGATTTTGAAGAGTTCAGATGGTTTTTTGAAGAACGTGGATGGATTATTTATATTTGTTAGTATGGAGACTTTATGTTTGAGACGATTGTTTCATTTAACAATGTAAATATGCTTTGATATTATAGGGATATTATACTATACTGTATGATATTATAAGAATTTTATAACATACTCTATAACGTTATAAGAATATTATAATATTTTCTGTGATGTTATAGAAATATAATACTGTACTGTATGGTATTATAAGAATATTATACTATACTGTATGATATTATAAGAATATTATAATATACTCTATGATGTTATAAGAATATTATAATATTCTCTATGATATTATAAAAAATACTATAATATCGAAAATATAGTATCAAATACAGTGCAAAATAAATACTATAAAAATTAATATATATATATTATAATAGAAATCTTGCTATGCTTAAATAAATCCAATACTATCATTATTGGAGTTATAATTATCATTAATTCACTTATTATCACTTATTATACTAATTATCATTCATTCACCTAGAGAAAGACCTCATTTTTCAATATAATAAATTTCATCGAGTAATCATTATTTTTTAAACGGAGAAACGCGGATCATCGAAAAAAATCTCCGACAAATCGCGTCGAATTAGTAAAATACTGCACGGGCTTTTACGATCGTGGCATCGGGTGTTCCCGCGGAACGGAAACGGCGGAAAGAAAAAGCCAAGGGAGGTAACGGTGGTCCAGCTACAAAGGAGAAAACTACTCTTCATTCCGGCGACGGTCGTAATTCTCGCCTATCAGAAACATCTGCGTGGCGTCCGTACGAACGGATCGCGGCAGTTACTTGCAATTGACAAATTTCCGATGGGCCACTCTCTACGCCGGTATGCGCCTCCTCCTCCTCCCTCCCTCCTCCCTTCCCTTCCCCCTCCTCTAACAATTAGTCGTGATGAACTTTGGGGAACACTTGGCGTGTGACACTGATCGCGACTTATCGGACACACCGCCGACACTTAGGTACACCTAATGACTAACACGCTCCGACCGAACTTCGGGCTAGCAAGTTTTGATTACCGCCGATGTAAGACTCTCTGTCGGCTTCTCGAACAATCGCATGCTGGATGCGACCTCGATTCCTCCGCTGTCACCGGGAAATACCGCGAAACAATTTCGCTCAATTTATTTTCATATTCTTGCGGAAACTTTTTAAGTAATTGAGGAAAGATCGGTGGTTTAACCCTTTTCTGGCAAGGGAATTTTTATTGTCTGTGAGTATTTAATCGACTCGGTTTGGGATGATATTAAAAATTATAATTTAAAGATATTGTCGAATTTTAGGAAATAGGTCGAGTATAAAAATCTATCTAGATAATATTTCTTTTTAATTTAGCATTTGATATATTTTAATTCTAAAGGTATGCGATAATTTATTTTCCCTTTTTCTCTTATTTTTTTCGTCGAGTTGCGACATATTTTATTATATATTAGCCATAGACCAATCTTCCACTTTTCTTAATGATACAAATAGATAGATAACAGTTCTAATTAAAAAATTAAACAGTGAAAAGTATCAAAGTTATTTTCACAACCAATTATAATCGTTAACTGTGATCGGTCCAAATAACCGAGTCTCCGCCGATTTTTCAAAAGCCCGCCGCGCAGCTGTGATCCCGTCGGTGTTTTCGCAGCTCATTTGAATTTCAATGAATTTATTTTAATTTGTATCGAATCGGGTGCACGCGCGACGCCGCGGAGGGCAGTAGCGTGCGCGGAGGCTATTGTCCTCCCACCCCCCTCGGCAGGCCTAGCCGCGCGCATCATCCATTGTTGCGAAAGTTTTGGAGCGATAGCGTGCCGGCGAGCGTCGGCGGTATGACGAACAGCTCTCCCCGTTCTCCGCGGGGAAAATTCTGTCGGCGTAAGAAGACCGGTTGTTTTCTCGGCGAAAACTGTCCGTCGAAAAACGCGGCGGCCGACCCCTTTCGCCGGATGTGTGCGGAAGGGGTTGGTTACCATCCCCCCTCTCGCCCCCCTCCTCATTCAGTCGGTCTATGCCCGGTGTTAATTAACACTTCCGGCAACTCGATAACCAGCGAAACGCGGCGCCCGCGCCCGGAAAATCTTTGCCGGAAAATTTCGCAGATGCGCAGAATTGTTTCCGGGTTTGCGCTGACGCTATTTTCATCCGCGTAACTACCTGCCGGATTATTCACGCGGCTGTAATGTAATCCAGCTACCTCGTACGAGGAGAGAGGGAGTGGAGCGGGCGGGGAGATCTAGTCCGGTAGTTTGGGCTAGGAATTGTCGGTAGTTTCTACGCGAAATAGCGGGGTTCTCTATTCTTCAGTCTGCGGTTACGCGGCGCGGAATATCTTGTAGATAGATAACCGGGCGACCGTGTAATCCGGGCTTCGATCTACAGACCCGGTAATTTGGATTTGGTATTGACGTTGCATACATCACCTGCCAATTCAAGGTGTTCGCGCGTCGTGGCGCCCCGGTGTTAATCGGCGCTACGTACCGGGCTCACCTGATAATCGGGCATAAATGGCTACGGCCACGTTCCCACCGTAAATCTCGAAAGTCCGACGCCGTAGTCGGCCTCCTCGCCACTTTCGAACGGCCTCCCGCTTCCAGAAATCGAAAGAGCCGCGCGGGGAACTTTTTAACAGGTTTTCCCGCAAGTTTTTTGATATACGTTCGCGCATTGATAGCCCGCGCGAGAATGACGGAAACTTCGCGAAAGTGAAAGTTGAATTGGAACTCGAGGAGATAACGTGTTTCTCCGTGGCGGCGGATCGTTTCGTCGCGGTTCCTGTTTAATGGCGATACGGAAATATTTGTTGGCGATGGTGAGAAGGGTTGAGAGAACGATTCGACGGAATTTATTTAGGCTATTCACAATTTTTGTTGTAATAAAGACTCTTTCTCTTATCCGAAGGTTTATTTTATTATTTACATTGTTAATTATTTTATTTATTAGAAAAGGCAATATTTTAAAAATAAGATATTCCTGAGGTTATTTCAAGCAACTTTTACGTTGGCGCGATTGCAATCCGTGGCTTCGTTTGCGAGTTATTAATGAAAAACGTTTGACCAATCAGAGACAAGCTCTACTAGCGCGAGACGACCAAGCCAATGGAT
Source organism: Augochlora pura (assembly GCF_028453695.1). Classification (NCBI taxonomy): domain Eukaryota; kingdom Metazoa; phylum Arthropoda; class Insecta; order Hymenoptera; family Halictidae; genus Augochlora; species Augochlora pura. Next base: position 24,096,515 of record NC_135775.1, on the reverse strand, counting down.
GAATAAAGCCTAGTTTTGTTTATTGGCAGGACCATGAGCTCTACTAGCGCGTGACGATCCTGCCAATGAGCAAAACCAAGCTCTGTCCAATCACTGACTTAGTTGTCTCGCGCTAGGAGAGCTCGTCTCTCATTGGTCAAGCGTTTTTCATTAATAACTCTGAAACGAAGCCACGGATTGCAATCGCGCTAAGAAAAAAATTGCTTGAAATCACCTCAGGAATCTCTAATTTTCCTTTTTAGACATTCTGTATAAAGTATAAAATTGTCAAAAAACTAAAAAAAAAAAAAATAGACCAAATCACAATTGATACCGAAGCCATCCATTATCAATTCTTCGGCGTTTATCGCTGGCAAAGCAATCCACCTCTAAACGGTTGTTTTCCATGCACAGCGAAACTTGATTTTCCACCGGGTGATTAAATTGCATGGGAATATTACGCACACAGCTCGGCACGCTAATCAATAAAACATTCAATGTCAGAGAACGTAATCCGAGGTGCTAGGTTGCCAAGCGAATTTCCCTTAAGCTTATTAAAGATGAAAACCGAAGCTACCCCGCGTGGAAATGAAACAGAGCATTATGCGATTTAAAGATTTGTCGCGCGCGAACGGGCGGCCAGACGTGTTGACGCGAGTATTAACTTTGTTATCTGATTTCATCATGCTAGGCCGAAGAGAAAATACCAGATTCCGCTTTTTTTTTCCTCTCTCTTCTTTTATCGAAAGCCGACACACGCGAGTCGGTATCGACGGGTACATTGAAAAATCGTCCGATAACTAAATCCACATTATACAGGCGACACTCGATCCGAAAAATCGTTCGTAATTGTTACGAAATATTCGACGGCGATATTTCGACGCCCGGCGATATATTTTCGATTACGTTTTAACGATTAACAACGGTCGTAGATAAACGCCCGGCACGATGTCCTTGCGTCATACTGAAAGAGTCTAATGAAATTTTAAATATTGTTAAAAATTTCAGGAAAATTGTTTACTGATATCACTGTAATTTATTTATTGTTGGGGTCCATGCTTCTCTAACGTGTTGTCTATTGTGTAATAAATTGATTAAATTCAAGGAAATTAAATTGAATTAAGTTAGACTGAATTAAATTAAACTGTATTAAATTAAATTGAATTAAAATAAAGAAGACGGAATTAAAATGAATAAAAATGAAATTAAAATAAATTAAACTGAATTAAGGTAAATGTAACTGAATTAATATTTATTAAAATGAATTAAACTGAATTAAGGTAAATTAAACTGAATTAACATGAATTAAGCCGAGTTAAAGTAAATTAAATTGAATTAAATTAAACTAAGAAGACAAATAAAAAGCGCAGAGACGAATACGCAATGTGTTCGATAACGCGACATTATTTACGTCTGCGTGGAACTTGGCCGGCCGTATAAATGAATTCTCGGTATTTAGAAACGCGTGTCTGACCATTACCGGGCGTTTCCACTGGCGTCAATGGGGTATCCCGATGGCAACGCTAATTGACTTAATGTAAAAACACACGGAAATAAACAACGTGCTCGAACAACGGTGGAAAACTCTCTGCAGAAAAATAATTATACCCGATGCTCTTTCGGCCTTTACGTCGAACGGAATTGATTCGCTTTATGAACGACAATAAAAATTAATTTCCATTAAACCGGTTTTACACGGGTCCCCTCTCTCAAACGGAGCATCGATTACATATACCGGCAACGTTTTTATTCATTTGATTATAAATTATTCGAAGGCAACGGAAACTTGATTAAAAATAAACACGGATTCCATTGAAAAACGGTCCCCGCGGTATTTCACCGTAAAGAGAAACAACACACGCCGCGTTACGATTCCTCCGACTCGTCCCCCCCCTCCCTCGGCTCCCGATAAAAAATATTACAAAAATCCAACGCGAAATAAATTGCTCTCGTTGCGGCACGATAAATACGTTCGCTCGCAACGAGCAACGAGACAATATCGCGACATCGAAGGATTCGCGTCTCCGTGCTCGCCCGTGCTCGCGCCGGTCGACAAAGGGGTTCGCTCCGTGGACCGTTTAACTATTACTTTTCACACGATCGGCGCCCGCGTAACGAGAACCGCGCGCGCGCGCGCGCGCGCGGGCCCCGGGTATCGTCTCGTCTTCCTGCAGATTCTAATCGCATCATAAACACTCATCCCGCCTGCGAAATTGCTCGCTGAAGGCGCACCTAACTTTCTAATTGTTTGAAACACTCAACAGGGCCGAACGGCGGGAACAAAGGCACTCATTACTCTTACACGCGCTCGTTTCGGCGCTCGCTCGCGCGCGTGTACACCGATCGGTCCTCACACCGATGTAAGCAGCCCGCGCACAATCAGTTGATTACGCCAAGTTCGAAAACCTGTGTCCCGGCGCACCCGCAAACACCCCTCTCCCCCTCCTCCTCCTCTTTCTCCCCGAACGCAACCCGATCCCCCGGCGTGTGTCTAACCGACTCTCTTCTTTGTCGGAGGGCGACGCGCCGCGCTCCGCCGCGCCGTGCCCGCAGGTGCAATCCGCGTTTTCCGCTCAATGTATTACGGCGCATTAACGAGCCGCGACTCATTTACAACCGTGCTCCTGGGAGAACACGCCAGGCACCCTGCTCTCTATACCGGGCTTATTTTTTTCGGGAGTTTCGATTTTATATAGGGAGTTCGGGATGGAATGGAAGGTCTTGGTCTCTCGAGAGGCATCTGGAAACGCCGCTCGAGCTTTGGGCACGATTAGAGATTGTTAGGACGATCAGTCACTTTCTGACACACCTGTATAGTCGTGGATAATTTTTTTTATCACTCACTATAGCTAGATTTCTTTAATAATTAACGACACGTGGGCAATTGTGTATAAAAGAGTCGGACCAAGGTTGAGTTCGTTTAAGAGATTTGAATATTTTATAATTTTTATTTGTTTGCAATAAGTATGATTTGTTGGAAGATCAATGCCTTTTCTGTGCAATGATTTAATGGTATTTCATGCACGATTTTTATTTTGTGTTAGATGTGGTAAATAAATGCTGTAAAGATTCTAAATTTTGAGTCTAAAGACTTTACTCAATATTTTTCTTTATTAACCCTTTACTGTACTTCGAACTTGTGACGAATATTTCTTGTAATAATTTATTAAGTAAGGTTTATATTTTAAAATTGGGATAAAATTCGAATTTCTTGTTATTAATATTTCAGCAATCGATTTAAGCTCATGATCACCTTTTAAAAAATTATTATTACCAGAAAAATTTGAAATCGTGATAATTATGAAAAAAATGTTACATCAAAGGGTTAAGCATGACAGATTAAAAGATCCAAGCTTTTGTTCTCGAGCGACAGTTTCAAAGTTCAAATTCATGGCAGATTCGTCGATTCAGCAATGTTTTTATAGATAATTTGATCGCAGACAGACTTCCTGCTACTGTACACTCTTTTAATGGTACAGCTTTAACGCTCAGCATTCCGATTTTCTCGCTGCGTTAATATTACAAACGCGTTCGCGATAAATTAATTGAATCAACATCAATCGTGCATTTCAGCATCAAAGGGCAAAGTTCAGCCGGGGCGTTTTTGCAAGTTCGCCAAAGAGAGAGAGAGAGAGAGAGAGAGAGAGAGAGAGAGAGAGAGAGAGGGAGAGAGTCGAGGAAGAATTTTCCAACGTTACGTACGCTATTTTTATCGCGTCACGGTGTCAATATCCTGCTAACTCTTGGAAAAAAAAAATAGTCTATTATCGCCTGTTAGAGAGAGAGTATCGGCTACCGTCAATCGCAATCTGCTCTCATCAGCCGTTTTCGCGGTTCGATCTGAATATCTTTCTCCATCGTTTATCGGTGCTCGCGTTTTCCATATCGAGGTTTATTTGTAAAGAACGAGCGGTGTAACGTCTGATTATGAAGCTTTGAAACCGTGTGCAAGAATTTTATTACTGTTATTAATTTAATGGTGATAATATAGTGCTTGTAATTTAATGCTAATAATTTGATTCCAATAATTTAAGGTTAATAATTTAATATTAACAATTTAATGCTAGTATTTTAAAGCTAATAATTGAATGCTAACAATTTAATACTAATAATTTAATGCTAGTATTTTAAAGCTAATAATTTAATGCTAGTAATTTGGAGCTAATAATTTAATGCTAATACGAATATAATACTATGAATTTCCTATTAATATTATTTTACAGTATTCTTAAATCTTCCGATGTCATTTACACGATTTATTGTAATTAGACAGTATCATGTACTATTTAATTTATTGTGAATTTCTGATAAAAATAACTGGATCGAAAATACCACTGTAAAAGCGTCAGAAGAATTTTAGAACATTCTAATTAAAATTATAAAAATAGGGAAGACGATTTCATTTGACTTACGTTTCTCAGAATTGTCCTCGATAATTCTTCTTCTGCAGGAAATCCTCTACTCATTACTCTGCATCATTTTCTCTAGTCTAGAGAGCAACTAAAAAATAATAATAATAATCACAAATAAATCAATTATTATACGATGAAAGCCGTAGCACAATTGGTCTACCATTTCAAGAATAACTATGTACCATTTAAAACTCATTAAATCCAGTACAGATTCAAGTTTACTGTTATTACTGGACCTCTACGAGTCACATGACCGCGCAATCTAAAATCTCGGCAATAACTCCGTCGAGTCCCAAGCGGTTTCCAAGTCGGAATCGACAAAGAAGAAATCAGCGTCGCGGGGACGCGCGCGACTGGACACGGAGCGACAACTCGGCGTTACCGCGGCGACACTCGCATTTCCTAAATCACGATCATTAATAACGCCGGCGGAACAATGGCCGGGCAGATTGTTGTCGGGCAGGATCCGCGGGCGTCCCCGCGGATCGAGATAGGAAGAGAGAGCATCGGAGACTCGTCGCGGCGGTTTCGGTCGGACGGACCGCCGTCGCCGCCGTCGACGCGGTATCCATAGAGGCGGCGTATCCGGTAGCGTAGCAACAATAATAATTATCACCGCGAGAACTTTCCTATTCAGGATGACGCGACGCCGCGCCACGCCTTTGTACGCCGTTGGACGTTTAGCACGGCAGCTAGGTGGTATCCGTGGATGTCAGTATGACGGGTACACGAGCGCGCGTGTGTGCGGTGTGTGCGCGTTGGCAGTCCGGGTGAATGTCTGAGCCCGGCGCGGCGCGGCGGCCTGGCGCGCGCGAGAGAGAAATTCCCAGGAGAAGCATAAAGCCGTGGACAGCCGCGCCACCGACGCCACCGCCACCCTCTTTCCGGTGGCATCCTGACGCGGAGCTTGCGCTACCCGCGCCCGCGTTTACGTGCTCTCCGTCACACGGCGGCCTCTCGGTGTTACAGACCGCGCGATGCGAGCCCGGTGCATCTCGCGCGCGCTCCCCGCGCTCTCTGCACAACGCGCGTCGTGTCGACGCCTCCCGCAAACGGTGGAACTCAAGGCGCCGAGCCGGAGCCAAGGCCGTCATGCGAGCAACTGTTGCATCCGACGCTGACAGAGCCAGCCCGGACACAGCCTTTTTACTTGCGTCGTCGCGCCGAGCCGAGAAAAATTGCTCCGCGCGAATCCACGGCCGTGCGTAAACGACGCCGATCCACCTGACGTAACGGCGGCCTCTTTAACCGGCGCGATGTCCCTTGACCTCTTGATCGCGTCTCGAGACGCTGTCGGCTTACCCTTTTGCGCTCGCTTCAACGCTTTCGGGCGGAAAGTGAGATTACAATGCTTCGAGGGTGCGCTTAATTGCGCTAATTCGGAGCGAGAGCTCGATTCCTCGCGCGAGAAGAGGGTCAGGTCTGTTATTTGAAATATTTTTGTATGTAGTTAGGTGAATCAGTGGTGAGTTATGTAAAGAATGATTTAGTGTACTGATAGTTTAAATAGGCGATTGTTTTCTTAACTAAACTATGGCAATTTGCTTGCACTGGATAATCGAGCTGCTATTGTATAAATAATTTTAGGTATAAAAATACTTTTAGGCGGAAGGAAGTGCTTAGAATTTTGCAGTTCCATTGCCTTAACCCTTTACATGTAATTCTATCATTCGCGCCATATTTAAGATATTTAATTCTATATTTTAATTAACTATCTCTGAAACACAGTTTCTAAAATTATAAAAATCTGCGAATAATTCTTAGAAAAATTTACATCGCAATATATTAATACGTTACTAACGCCTTGCAATAAAAATTAAATAATATACATAAGTCGCGTTTAGGGCAATATATATAGAGTTCCGATCGATAACTATAATCCAGTAAAAGTGCGAATAGTTATCGAAACGTACGACGTATTTAATTGAAACGGTACCGCAGCGACGGGTTTTGCAAGTTCTTTTTTTTTCTTCGACCGCGTTAGTGGAAAATCATGTTACAAGGAGTCCATCTGTACTCGAGGAGAGACGTTCGGTTGATTGGGATGAAATTCGTCGAACGGCTCCCGAGTTCGGTACGGGAAAGTTGAAATAAATTGGACCAGTTGGAATGTTAGCGGTACAGTATTGAGAAGGATGGCGGAATCGCGATGCCAGTTTGATATATGCTCATGAGAAATATTTGATGGTAGACCGGGTGGACTTGGTTCCGGTAATGAGGCCCTCGGATTTGTCTTATTTCTTCGGATCGCTCGTCTCGATTAAGAAACAAAATTGCTTCGATATTTCCCTAGAAATGTTCTTCGGATATCATCGTTTACTTATCGTGTAGATATACATGGAAATCATGTTCGTTTGTGATAGACAGTTTATAAATGGCTATAAATATTTTGTAGAATCGAAGTTAATTGTTTAGTGAAATAGAAATTGAAAAGATATTAAAAGCTTTAAAATTATATATTATTTTATAATAAGGTTTTAGATATTAATTTCTGATAATTATTTTGTACATAATATAGAAAATCATAGTTTGCTGTATGAGCTTTATATGATTTAATTATAATAAAATATAACACGAGATTCAACTATTAATTTCTCATAATTATTATGTATAATATACAAAATTATACAGTCTGCTGTACAAGCCTTACGTGCTTTAAGGCAATAATAATAAATAAATAACATGATACCGAGCGTTCTTGTAACTTTTTAGCGTATCGAAGATCGGATTTTTAGTTAAAAATCGCAGTTCGAAGCGAGGGAATATACTTCGTCGCGAGTTATTAGACAGATTTTCGAAAGCAAACGTATCGTTTCTTTTCCAGGATTTTATAGTTCACCGTTTGCCGTTTCAACGTGGTATAAAGTCCGCGGCATAAATCCCGGCAATTTGCGCAAGAACTTTTCGCGGAGGAGAGCCGGCGTCGTACAATAAACAGTATTGATATCGTGCAAATGGTGGACTATAATGTATTGATCAAGCGATCCCGCATAAAGACACAAAAACACGTCTGATGGTATAGCAATCTATGTATCCCATCTACATCTCTATACATGTTCTACGATACACAACGTAGTGGGGAGAGAGAAAGAGAGTGAGAGAGAGAGGGGGAAGAGGGAGTATATAACGCAACTTGCGAATCGCTTCGTTGCACGATAAATTTCTCCCGGTCCAGAATACACCGGAATGTTAATGCGATTCGAAAATAGCGTGTGGTATTACCGCGCCGTCATAAATATTTAATAACGACTGTTGATATTCATTAATGGCGAATGCATCTCCGCGGCACTAAAATCCCTGACCCTAATAAAGTTTGTTACATCGGAATTTACGAGGGTGCGATTACCAAAAAAAAAGGAAAATGTGTAACCGTGCCCGGATAAATTATGATCGCCGGTCGCGAACCGTGCCACGTGAATAATAACCTCTATTTCGACACGAGGTACAGTTCCGGACAAAACGATAAGACGCTCGACGACAATCACATTTTCGTTCTTACTTAATTGAAATGAAATGTAGTTGTGTCGAAATGTCGAGGAGATAAATAAATTATAAGGTTATTGTCAGTTCGCTTTTGCTCTGAATTAACAATAACTTTGGTTCGTGGATAATAGATGGGCTAGCAGAATTATATTGTATTGTTTGACACTGCGAGGGAAACGTGACCTTTGCGCCGTGATGCTGACCTAATTATATTTAAGGGTGGATTTCACTTTGTATAGCGTATTATATTGTATACCGTATTTGCAGTGATATTGTACAAGATGCTAATACAAGATATTAATACAAAATGTCATTACAGAATATTATAAAATAATTTGAGAAATATTAAGTGAAATTAAGGGAGATTTCAATATTTAAATATAAATATTCAATTTAAAATTAATATTTTAATTTTAATATTTTGAGAGATAATATTAAAAATGAACTGACGCTGCCTGGTCAAAAGGAGATTACGATTGAAACTTGCCATATATTAACAAATAAAACATCTGCTTCCACTCACCTCACATTGAACAATCCTTTCCTGCATCATTTAACATTTCCATTTTCCGACAAACCGCCATATATTTGACAATTTTTCCCCGAGTCGGTCGAACCAGCTTCGCTCGGAGATCGAAATCAGGCGCTACCCTAAATTCCGGGAGGGCGAATCTCGGCGTCGACGTCGCTCCCCGTCGACGGCGCCCTTAGACTAGCGAACAGCATCCGGCCCAATCCGCGGATTAATTTATAATAATCCGCGCACGCGTAAACGGCCGTCTATTCGGAAAGAGATCGGCGCAACAAGAGACGGCCGAACCGAATTATATTCGCGGAGGTCACGCAAACTGGTACTAATTGCGCGCGGCCCAAGACGGATGGGGACAATTGGATCAGCGACGCAGGTAACAACGAAAAAGAGTAACGGAACCCGCTCCTCCCCCTCCCCCGCCCTCGTTTGTTTATTTCGAGCGGCGTGGGCGGCACGCCGGGAGATACGACGGGGCCGCGAAGCTTTTCGTTCCGCTCTGTTATGCCGCGGCGTTCATGAATTTTATGCGCCATTGTTCAGCTTTCGACGACGTAACGAAAATGTTTGAAGGCGCGGCGGGCATCCCCTCGTCGGGACGACGATCCCCATAAAGGGGACGTTTGCTCTGCGGCCGCGAATGTTTTCAGTACTTCTATAACCGGGGCGTGCACAAATGTAGAAAATGAACAACTGTTGCACCTGCTCTTTGTGCTTGTCCTTTCTCCCTCTTCCCCCCTCTCACTCCCCCACCCTCTCCCTCTTTCTCTTTCTCTCTTTCTCTTTATCTCTTTCTCTCTTTCTCCCTCTCTTTTTCTCCATTCATGCTCTCACTCGCTCCCGTTTCCTTTTTTTTTTTTCATACCGTTGCCCCGCGAACCGAACACACACCCCCTTTTCTGCGCTTTGTCTTTCATCTCTCTGGTACCGCGCGAGGGAGGGGGTGGGGGTAGTGGGGATGGCTGCGGCCAAGGACTGGCGGGCGCGCGTGTGACGTCGCGACGTCAGCGTACCGCCGACACACGCACGGCCGTTTGACACTGACATTATCGACGAAACAATTGTTTCCCCATTCGATTCCGTCGTGTCGTTCGGATGCGAAAGAATTTGGCGGGTAAAGGCGGCTGAAAAGCCACTACACGGGCGTCGGAACGACACTCGACGTCTCTCGTCCCTTTCAACGATTCCAGCCGGATCGTTTGATCACGCGGAGACGCGCCGAAGGCTACGATTTCTATCGCGAGCAGATGCTACTTCCCCTAACCCCCCTTACCTCCACGACGAGATAGTACACGCGCGCGGCACGCAACACCCTATCTTTCTCGCCGCGACAACTTTTTCCCTGCGACAATAAACAATACCGTTAACCGTTCTTTCCGCGCGACGGTTTGAAATATCTCCGCGGCGTTTTCGCGTGTTGTCGCGGCGACGTGGAAAATGTGCGAATTTGTTGGTCGATCGTTTTGCAAGAATTAGAGTATTATTTTTGTAATTTGTTTCGAATGGTTTTGGGAATTTTTGTAATATATGTTTTATTGGTTTTTGTCGGTTTTTATATGGTTTTTTTTTAATGCTGCTGCATAGATGCGATAAATTTGAACGCGGTCGATGTGATTCGAGGTGATCGCAGTTTATGTTTCATTGATATTAACATATCTCTGTAATTCGATATCGCGGAATTATAATTTTTAATGTAACTGCACGAATGTAATAAATTTAATCGGCTCCCTGTGGTATTGTAATTTTAACTGCGGGAATATAAATACTGTTTTGTTCGATATAATTTAATGTGCACGCGTTACAAGCTTTGCAATTTTTACTTGGTTCGTATATCATTAATGAAACTTATAGAAACAGTATTAAATCATATAGACTGTCATTTATAATCGTAGATTAATTATTCTGTTGATATACTGTTTACTGGTGACGATTTTATTATAATTACTGACTAGTCAAAAACTGCTTCATAAATTCTTCGCTGCCATTGAAAATCATTTAGCATTACTAATATCGAAATTTAATTAAAAATTCCATTAACAGATATTCCATTGCAGATATAATTTTCTAAACTTAACAACATCGCCCGGTAATTTGCGAATCGGTGATCATAGCAACCAATAATTTTCTAAGTATTATTCCGATAGTATTATTATATATAATTTTTGAGATGTCATCGTTACGAAAATCTAAAATTGTTTACGGCCGACTGGCCGGTCATTGAAGCGTTAAAACCGGGACATCGGTGAAGAAAGAGAGCCGCGCCGATTTGTTTCTATCCGGTTAATTTGCCGCGTGAACATTTTCCGCGCGGTACACGCGAATCGGCGGAGCGCACGGCTACAGCCACCGGCGAGCATCGCGCAACAAACGCGTTTTCTGCCTTTTTCCAGTATCAGAACGTTCGGCGTGGTTTCTTCCTTCTGGCTGGTAACTCAGCGAAGCAATTGCCGGCACGTAAGCAAACTAAATACGCAGGAAAAATCTCGCTGTTCTTGCAGGTACTGAAAGATTCACAACCCGTTGTATTCATCCTGCGCGCCCACTTTTGTACCTGTTTCGTGTCAGTGCGTTCGCTGTTTCCTTCGTGCCGTGCTTCCTTTTCTCGAAAAAGGTTACGTATTTTTGCAACTCCAGTTGCGCACCGTTGTTCTGCCCGTCCCCCCAAACTCCCCCTTTTCTCTTCCACCCCCCTGCTGCTGCCGCCGACTCACCCCCCTCTGTCTCGTACTGTCAGCGGTTTTTCGACCGTTTGTTTCCACGAGGTTTTTGCATTCCTATACATTTTCTCGAATCGTTTATTGCATTTGATAAAAACGTGCTCTCTGCCTAGAGTGGGACGAGGCTCTCCGTAGGCCGAGGCTCTACGAGGTTCGGAAAAAAATATTTTTCATATCATTTTACCGGCCTTAATGGGAGCAAATTCTGAAAACGTGGACGGAGTCGTGTTTCACCCCGTTTCTCCGCGACTTCGGATTAAAGAGATTGCTCCTCGGGAATATTCTGTCATTCCGGTTTTATAAATAGTTCTCGTTGTTTTGTTTTTTTTCTTTTTTTTTGTATTCTTCGTCGAGCAGTTTCAACCACTGAAAAGAGGTTACTCTGAAATTTTTCAAACACTGGCGGCTGGCCTTTTGTCATTCCTCTCGCGAATGATTTTCGCGGTTTCAGTGGAATCGATGGTGCCTTTTATTTAATTTATGCGTTCTGAAATGGTTAATTGTCGAGCATTTATTGTCAAAGAACGATCGTACAATTTAGCGTTTAGAAGGTCATAGTGAGCTTGGTTTATTGCTGAAAAGAAAGCAGCTTTATATATTATATATATTAAATATGTTATGTTATAGAAAAAAGGTTATTGGAAATCGCGTCACTTTCAATTATTTTATTCTGTCTAAGCGACAGAAGAAAATTAGATAAAAATTACTTTATACCTCTATAACCTATACTTTATAAAATCTAAGAAAAAATTATTTTAATATACTTTTCTCATCGCGCTATTTATCGCAATATTATATTATTTCTTTAGACATTAAATCCTCCAAAAATTCACTTCAATCTTTTATTCATACAAAATAGCTCTACGAAATGTGAAACGAATTTTCCGAACAACTCGGTAAATAATTCTAATATAAACTACATACATACATGTCTTACAAATCCCTATAATTCCGGAAAGAATAAAAAATCTAACGAAAAGGTCGTGCTAATAACCCGGCGAACGCGAAACGCCGACCGTGGCAGCCCGGAAAGCTTCGGTAGGAAACAAGCGGCGTGTGTTCGGGAGGTCCTGCCGGCTAACTTGTTGATCGCGGCGATCAATCTCGCGGGGCAAAAACTCGGCCGCGGAATAAAACGGACGCGGCATTACGTTCGAAATCTTTTTCCGCGGCGGGTCTCCGAGCGCCGCCGCGGAACTCTAAAGTAGCAATCGTCGGTCTGGCCGGGTCCCGCGAAGTTGAGCGTAAAAAGGAAGTTTTCCCCCGGAGCGGCGGCGTCCTGCCGACTCTCCGCGTATACTTACCGTGCCAGGAGATTCACAACTGTTGCGTTCCGTCTTTGTTCATTTTTCCAGCCTTGTTTCCGCGTCCTTCCTCCCTCCTGTCGTATCCTCGAGGCCGCGGCGCGGCGAAGGCATCATAAAAGGGAGGCACGCGTCGGGAAGGAGTGCGGCCGCGAGAGCGAGAAGGAGGAGAGAAGAGGGTGAAGGAAGAGAGAGAGAGAGAGAGAGGGAGAGGTGCGTCGCGACGGACGGGGGAGAGAAAGAGAAAGATAGAGAGAGAGAGAGAGCGCGCGTCGAAGAATCGGAAGAAAAGGCGAGGGGCGGAAAGCCACGCAAACGAAACGAAACGAAACGGCACGGACGTCGGCCGACCGACGACGAGCGTGAGCGCCCTCGACGAGCGGCGTCGGGACGTTGAGCGTCGCAGCGCGCCGCGCCGCGCCGTGAAAACCGAGGGACGACGCGACGCGACGGCGTTCGAGTCAGTCTGCGTCCGCCAGTCGTCGCGACGTCCTCGCATCGCAGTGGCTTGCGCCGATTTCTCTCGCCGACTCGTGTGACCCCTACGGAGGCCTCCTGCCGCAAGGATAACCGTCGACCGATCCGAGCGAAAATCAAACGAACGACCCCGGAAACGCGCGGTGCTCCGACAAATCGATCCCGCGATCCGTCCGGTCGATATATCCGGCGACTCTCGAACTCGCGACCCCCCTTGCTGGTGGCTTTCGCGCAAACCGGGCGCGAGACAGTTGTCCTCCGCGAAGGATTTTCGGGACCGGTTCGCTCTCGCAGACCAGGGCCACGAGGACACCACCGGACTGTGTGTCGCGCCGCGGTAACTCCGGCAAAAGGCTCAGTGCTCTTTCCATCTCCGGCAGCAGGACATCCGCTAGCAGGACGTAGCCGCCGCGCCGCTTCGTCGCTTCGTCGCGAGCATCGGCGACTCTCCGGGACCCTCCGACGGGTCGCGCTTTTGTGCCACCCTCCGAGACCCTCGAGGTTTTCTCGCACCTGTGCGTGCCGACCGGCGACTGGGACGCCCGGCGAGGGAACCACAGGCCCGGGGATAAAGCCCCAGCCAACGGTGATCCGGTGAAAGCGCAAGAGGAGAAAAGCTGCGAGCGTGTTCGCGCGCGGAACCCTTCCGCCCGGCCGTGTGTGCCTCCTTCTACTCGCCGCCTTTTTTTTCGGCCTCTCGAATCACGAACGAGAGTCTCTGCGTGGACGGATCGCAGCCTTTGATACTCGCCTCGATATTTGTCAGCCCGCCTTCTCTTCCCCCTCCGACTCTCGCTCTCTTCTATTGTTCGGTGAGTAATCTCCAAAGTAGACATTCCAGGTGCCGCGCGGCACTCGCGTGACCGACCGCGGACCCGCGCGACTCGCTGCGGGAAATTACCGTTTAACCGGGTCTACCCCAGACTTTTTTTTTCGCCACCTTTCCTCGAGGGTGCTCCCGACAGGAGTCACTCCCCCGCCGTAGAACGATTCTCGGTTTCAACGCCGCGGAAGAGATCGTCCGCACTCGCTCGTATAAGTGTCCTTGTTCCGCGCGACGACGCGTCGGACTCCCGAGGATTAATCGCGCGCGGACACCGACCCTCGAGTATCCGAAAGTTTGTGGTCATTGACAGTTCTGGATGGCGGCGTTTCCACGCCAATTCCCCGTGTCATGTCTATGATATTATAGTTACAGTTTGGATGTCGTAAACTCAGCGGAAACCGCTGTCACGGATTTCAACCTCCTCCCCGCCCCTCCCCGCCGGCTACGGAGCAATTGTTACGGTCAGCTGGAATATTTATCAGCTCGTAATTCAAGCCGCATCGCGCGCACGCTGTAACGAGACATACTTCTGACAAAGATCCACGCTAATAATTTCGGAACGGTATCTCGCTTTGCAACATTTCGCTTCGCAGAGTTCGAAAGTGAAGTAACAATTGTTCCGTCGGGGGAGTTGTTAATCCTTTGGAGTTAATTTCAATGAAATCTAAAATTGATTGTTGCGACTTATGTTGCAATTTTAACAGTGTTTCAAACGTAAATGAATTTGGTATTGTTAAAGTTATTTTAAAACGTGGTACGACAGTTTTTAGTGGTGCTTTGAGGTCACAGGTCACGACTGCATATAAACGCGTGAAGATCGAACTGCGGTATTGTTAATATTTATTTTGGTAATAAATATTTATATTTTGGTATTGAGTATTTGTTATGGACGTTGAACCGTGTCGTGGACGAAGAAGTACAGTGAACGTAGCCGTGGAAGAAATCATAGTGCCAAGGGGTTGATTCTATCGTGCCGAGACGACCAGTTTCTCGCCTGCTATTTGAAAATCGTCGAACATAACCTGACATAACCTGCTATTTGAAAATCGTCGAACCAACGAAGAACTCTCTCAATTGACGATCACCGAAAGTCGGTTAATGATTATTCCGGCGCAACGTGCGCGCACGCCGCGCTCTGCGGCATTTCCGTGAATTTCGGCGTATCGGTTCAGTCAAGGTTATGCGAGCCGAGGGGAAAAAGAAAAAAAGAAATTAAACGATCCCCGGCACTGCGCTTGCCCCGCGCGAGCGAAATTTGTTGCAAACCGTGCGGGATCAATATTCATTTGTCCGTTATTAATACGTCAATAGACGCATTCATCAATCCGCAATTTCTTCCTTGTTTGCCGTTTGTCGGGCGCAGCTGTTTGAACCGCGGAATTAGAAATGAAAACGCAATTAGTCGTTTCATTAACGGCCGCGCCGTAGCACGGTATCAGTTTTATTTCGCCGGAGTTTGTTTTAAATAAACTTCCGAGCCCCGCGCGCGCCCGCGTGCACCGCGTGCGACGCGCGGGAACAGCGAACGCGTAAAAAAGTCTGAAGCACGATTTGGAAAATTGAAATCGTCGAAAGTGAGCTGGAAAGCAACAAATTTTTTTTTTAGACCGTCGTCGACGGACGAGGAGTTCGAGACAGTCGACGTTTGTTCGGTGAAAATTAGAAATTCAAGCGGCAAATATATTTACGAGGAAGTTGGCTCTTGTTTCACTCGTGTTTCATTAATTCGATTATTTTGGGCCGTCGATTTTCCTCGCGATTACTTTTTGATACATGGACGTTGCTATATTACCTCCCTAAATTAACAATTTCTGTACTTAACACAGTGTTTTAATATTAACGATTCATGCTGTATTAGAAGCAGCCGTTTCCGCGAACAATAAAACATTCATTCCGATTCTTAACGCTATCGCAATATTATCGGCAAGAGCGACACACGCGTCGAATAAATGATTCATAAACGCGCCCCGGCAATACGCGGCAATCTTGAATTAAAAATCGGCGAAACAGAGCGGAAAATAGCAAAGAGTTAAGATTCGCTGGTATTACGAAGACGGGTATCGATGTCGCGGAAAGTTTCGCGGTTTTAACACGATCGGGTAAAACATTAATTCGACGCGATCGTCGACGACTGTGTTGGCGAAGCGCGAAGACAGCGGGCGCGCGAAACCCGTCCGCGCTCGAAAAAGGGGAAAGTGATCGATAAAGTTCGTGCTCGCAGCGATTAATTGGTGACTGATCGTCATTGTTTCTTTCCCGTACTTTTGACACTTGTTTCGCCGATCAATTATCGTGGCCGCCCCTCCCCCCGCCGCCTAATGGGGGACACATTAAAAAGCGAGACATTTATAATTGTCCTCGAACCGGATCGCTCGTTTCGATACTCTCCGATTCCATTTATCGTTCGGCCGCCCAACGATCGGGGAGCAGCTCCCCGGGATATTGCTCCCCGGACGATGCGCAATTAAAATAATAGACTCTCGGCGGTCTCGTGGAAATCTTAAGAATTGCATTACCGGTTCGGTAAAAGTCTCGCGGATAGTGCCCGGCCCCTTTATCCCCCCTTTATTTCTCTCTCTCTCTCTCTCTCTTTCTCTCTGTTTCTCTGTCTATCTCTCTCTTTCTACCTTTCTCTGCACACGTATCTGTGTCTATTTCTCTCTTTCCACCTTTCTGTGCACACGTATACGTGTACATCGATGCCCGGTACAGGTGTTCGCGCGGCGAAGAGATCCACGAAGACTAGGACGACGACGACGACCATCGCCGGATTAATTTTCGCGCGAGCGACCGCCGCCGCCGCGGTTTTCAAACAAAATGTAATTAAATTCTTTTCGACGCTAATGATCGCATGCATTTCTGTGTACACCGGCCCGTGCAAATGATATTTAAATTAGTACGCGGCCTGTATATTAATCGCGCCGAACAGAACACATTTTCGTGACGATTGTGCGACTTCCGTGAGGTTGTTAACTGATCCAGCAACGGTAATAAATTCCTTCCCGTGTAATTTACATTCAGCCCCATCCCCCGTCCCAACCACCCACCCTCCCCCTGCTACCCCCTAACCCCGTCGGCTCCTCCGAGCCAGAAACACTTGAATATGCACCGTGTCTGGGTAAATCGTGTTGCAATCGCAGATAAGTTTATCACCGGCGCGGCAGGGGGGGGGGGGGGGAAGGGAAAATCGGCCGAAAGAAGCGAGGAATAAATTTTTGTTTGATCGATCGCGCGATTCCCCGAGACAAATTGCTTCGGACGTGACGCGACTTTTTTTCTGCGCGAACGCGCCCGGGCACCGAGCCGGAGTTCGGCGTTTATCTGAGATAATTGTTCGCTTTTAGTCGAATATTTTACTCGCGTTATCCAGCGTTCGATATTAATTGTTCCGTGTGCTTGTTCTTTGTCGATTTTTCTGTGTGTTCAGTCTTCGTCGATTATTTTATGCAGTTATTCTTTGTCAATTATTCTGTGTATTTATTCTTTGTAAATTAGTTCTGTCTATGGATTCTTTATAAATTATTCCACCTGTCTTTATATATTATTCTAGCTGTTTTTATAATTATAAATTATTCTAGCTATTTTTATAAATTATTCTAGTTATTTTTGTAAATTATTCCAGCTATTTTTGTAAATTATTCTAGCTATTTTTGTAAATTATTCCAGCTATCTTTATAAATTATTCTAGCTACTTATTTAGACTCTACCCATTTTTCTTTACCCAAAGAATATTTTATGCGAACAAATGCATCGTCCATCATAAATTACTTTCCATTTATTCATTATACATTGCTTCACGAAATTATTATTATTCTATCGATTATTTCTCACTCTAATAATCTATCAATAAAATAATTGAAAAAGAAATCCTTCTTAGGATTTCTGATTCAGGATGCACGATTCAACCCTAATTCAAATGAACAGTCTTGCAGCCGAATTACGATTCGATCGCACATTCCACGTTATCCAAAAAAAATATTCGACACGTTGGTTTCCATCCTCCGTTCGTTAGGTAACGGTGGAAAAATCGTCGCGGATGCGTTTAAAATATTTACCAGCGTCGGACGCGACATTTTTGAAAACTGCTCTAGAATGCAAATGCATGGAATACGCGGCGGCGGACGAGGGAAGACGGTAACCCCGTGCGAGTCGGTCAGGCACGAGAAAATTTGTCCAACAGCTTGTCAAGATGTAAAATTCATTTTCCAATTATCCGGCCGGAAGATAGACGCGCGGGCCCGGCGAACCAATAAAAAATTGAATGGTTCGCCAGGACACTACTCCGCTCGCGACATCGTGCCGGAATCCGTGCTCCCTGCGTCAGGACGATATCTAAGGGAGAGTCTCGGCCGTCCCTCCCTTCGAGTTCCAGAAAAAGCGAGAGCCGATAAATCTAATTCCTCGTGTTGCGTGAGGTGTCGCGATACGTTAATTGCCGTTGAGAACGCGGCGACAGAAAGTGTCCCGGCGAAATCGGAATAATTCCGTCGGCCTTGAGATCCCCGGGCATGGAACACGAAACGCGGTAAATAACAGCCGCGTTATGCAGGCCAAACTTCGTTTTAAACTTCCGCCTGGAGAACTTATTTTCGACGGCGCCGTTTGCGTAACAGGATCAGAGTTTAATCAGCGTTTCTTTAAAATATCGTCCAGCGATTTGATGTCGATTCGATCAGCGATTTAAAATTCAATGATTACCTTTCGTAGTTACGTTGATCAGCAATAGTTTGTTCTTAATAATTTATATAAAGGAACGGTAGAATTTTTGTCTTTATTTTTTATTTTCAGCTATACTTATTCCTAAAATCAAATTTAGTTTTAATTCGGAAGGAATATATAAATAAAATATATATATAAAATTGTTATAGTGCAAGGGGTTAAAGAAGGGTATGAGAAAGGCTTTGATATATATTATTAAATATTAAATCAGGGACAGAATATTTTTATGAAGGAATTAGTGGATTAGTTGCTTTGACGCGTGGTTTGATACTTAGGGTGGAAAAAGAATATATATAAAAATTGATAAACCTAGATTTTTTATTATTTTCATCTCTGACATGTCAGAGCTGAAGTGTCAATTTTCATACCAACCCTTTCCTTTGTCTACACATTTTTAATGCCAAATCACAATAACCGGTGCATCAGCCCAATCAACTGCATCCTGTCTTATGCGCCAACACGCTGCTTTCCATCGACGCGTGTTATATTATTATGAGAAACAAATAACGCCGCGCTACCGGCGACGGTTTATAAACATTAACTGGAGCAGTAATAACCGGTAATGGACGGACACGTGAGCTAAATGGTACTCCGGCGCACGTGTACGCGCGCGCGGTAAATTTTCGCCGTTGGAAATCGGAAACGAAGTTCGATGGAGAACAAAAAAATAAAGCTCGATCTCGGCATTTTCATTTATCATTCACCGTCGGAACAAACACCTTCCGAGGCGCGATAACTATTTCGAAACGGCGCTAATACTCTCCGTACACCATTACGCCGAGGATTCTACTACGAACTGCATCGCGATGTCCCGAAAATTCCGCGCGAAATCGCGAGAGCGAACGCGCGATCTCGGGAACGGAAACGTCGCGAATAAAAATGCATCGCGCTGCGACAGTGCCTGTAAAATTACAGAGTCCGTAAAATTAGAGCTCACCGTCGGCGAATTTACCGTCGAGAATTACTTTTCTCGACGGCACAGTCGGCCGGGGTCCGTTCCTCGCGACGTTTCTCACGAAGTCCCCGATCGCGGATTCACTTTGTCGCGAAAACGGCAAGACGCGACGGGCGCGGTAACAGCAAAAACAACAACAAAATACAAGCAGCAACAAAAATGCAAATAAAAAAAAGGCACACAGCGGAGGAGAAATATTTCGAAGCGCGTAGGGATTCTAGACTTTTTGTCGCGTTGTGTTTTTTTTTTTTTTTTTTTTTTTATTTCTAAACATGAATACGCCGGGAAACGACAGAAAAGAGTAATTAATATCCGGCTTAAAAATGAACGACCGGGGCGAAATTTGTCCGCGTCCCGGCCGCCGAGAGTGATCCGCGCGTTGCAACCAGGGAAAACGCGAATGCGTTAATAACATGCAAATAGAACCGAAATTCTCGCTGGCAGGGTAGGGAAAATGGGGGGGGGAGGGGGCGATGGCGGCGGGGGGGGGGGGGGGGGCGGTAGAGAAAAAAAAGGAATCGCGAACCGTGGAAACGAGTTCGCTGGCCGGGAATCATAAATCAACGATTTGGATTCAGTGGTACAATTTAAAATCAACGGAGAATGAAATTAATTACGGACGAGCGCGCGCGCGCGCGGGCGCGCAGACGTTCAACAGTTCACTCTTTATGGTAATGCGAGGCGGCAAGTTGCGCGACTACAGGAGTCGTTTTCGCTGTTTCCCTCCGCCCCTCCGCCCCTCCACCTCCCGGTCGATGTTGTCTCGTTTCTACACCATCGATGCACACACTTTCGCCCTCGTCCGCGGAAAAATCCGCTCCGTTCGTTTCCGCGACGGGGCAAATGCGTTTCCGGAATCAATTACTCGAAGCTAATTATTAAGCGGAGACACTGAGAGCTTGCTAACGCACCCGCCGTGCATTCGATACGAACGCCTCGCAGCGGCGCCCGCCGCCTAAGTAACGCCTTTTGTTTAGAGTTTGACGCCGCGATACTCTCTCGACGGCCTAATGCATTTTTGCTATTTGCGATTCTTTTATTCGCCGTTGTTTAGCCGGCGCTTTTGCATCGTTGTTAAGGGGTTGTTTGCTTTGTATTTTTAGGGTTTATTTAGGGGTGTGTGTTTGCAGTGTATTTTAAGGTATATTTAGGGGTGTGTTTCAGGGTGTATTTTAGGATATATTTTGGTGTTTTTTTGAGGGTACTTTGGTTTATATTTTGGTCTATATTTTGGAGGACGTATATTTGATGTATATTTTAGTATATATTTTGGGGTATATTTTGACATCTATTTTGGGGATGATTTATTATATATTTAGTATATTTTTAGTTTGAGGAATATTTGAGCTATATTTAGAGGTATACATTTTAGTATCTATTTTAGTATACACTCTGGGGTGCATTTTAGTGTATAACCTACAATTTATTTTTATGTATATCCTAACCTACATTAAGGGGTGTATTTCGACCTGCATCGTACTATATATCTTACTGTATACTTTACTATAAACTTGAACGTACATTTTGCTATATATTTCACTATACATTTACTAAAATCGTTCATTGCGCATTTCAATAAAAAACCAACCTTTTCATCCCTCTCTATACTTTTCCACATTTTTATCGTAAACCTTATTCCACAATAAAAAACAAGAAGGCAAAGAGAGCATTCGATGGGACCATATTGTCGCGTAGTTGCATCGAACGTAATTAATGTTTCTGCTTAAAATACGCCGTTCGCAATATTGACATGGAATATTAATTATAATATTGGCATTTATTTATTGCTATTTGTTAATTACCTCCGGCGCACATTGCGATGCAGATTAATTCAAGGTGTTCCCCGAGCAAATAAATTCGTAACGTACGGGAAATGATGAGAAGAAATTGACCGGCTGCCTTTTCGAGGTTAACATTGTCGCGCGAATCCGGCTTGTTAAACAATTTCCATTGCGACGAAACGCTACGGAGAACGCGAAGAAATGCTGCGCGAAAATTGCGAAGAAATGGTAAAAATCGAGTCGCAGAAAAATGTATCGTTGAAGAGGTTAGGTCGCGTTAAATTCGTCAGTTGTGATTGAATATTAACCCTTTGCCATTTAAACTTAACCTAAAGCCATTTTAACTGTAAATCTGAAACAATTTTTCTAGTCTACAGTATTTCCATTTTAAGCGACCATGGGAGGTGACAGAATAATTTTAATATCTCAGAGTCACACAATCGAGGGCAAAGGGTTAATTTTGTTCCCGCAGCGAGATGGAATTCTTCGCTCATGCTGTTCGCAGAGTGGCCGATTGTTTCGCCACGGTCATCGACGGTGTTACGATGAACGGTATCGCGAGATCTCGCGGAGTTTTTCTTCTTAAATAACCGTTTAAAAGTTACGCAGAAGTTGATTGTTCGACAGCGGAGCGGCCGCCTCCCGCGCGCTTTCCAACGACGATCGTAACAGATACTTCGAAGGGAAGAACATCTATTTCCCCCGATAGCAATCGCGCGATGTATTGAATCGCGGCAGGCGTTTTAATCGGCCGAACGATATCGGGGAACTTTCGTATTACGTAAAACTTTGCGCGCGGTCAGTATCGAGCAACTGCGGCCGCGTTAATTCCGTCAAGCAATTACCGCTGCCCACCAGGCTGGATTTTTGTCGACGGATTACCCGTTGTTCTTTAAAACTGACTCTTCCGTGACGCGTTTTATCTATCATTTATTAAAGCAATTTTTTGACCAATTTTGCAATCTTTTGCCAATTTTGCAATACTCTTGATTATCACATAATTCGAGTTTACATAAACAGTAAAGTGTCTGCTAAAAATATAGCGCAACCTAAATCGATGGCAAAAATTATATTCTGACAGCCGAAAATTTATTTTGAACTGAATTCCTTTTGGAAATGTATTAAAATTTATATTTGAATTTATATTGACTTATATTTATATTAAAAATTTAAAATAGTGTAAATTGCTATCGAGCTTCGCAATAATTAAAATTTCTATTACACTCTATTGCAATTTATATTTCCAATAAAATTCATTGTAATCAAATTCACTCATATTTAAGTCGAATCGTAATTAAAAGTTGCATTATAAATTGATTAGAATAATTTCCACGAGGGATCGATGATAATTAAACTCACCCTTATTTCGGATCCCGGCAGTTATATCGTCGCGAGTTCGTCGAAGATGGCCGAACGCAGAGGATATCGTGATCTCGATGATGTTTTGTCGAATCCTCGGTTCATTAAGTTTGAATTATTATCCTCCCTTGATTATTATCTTCCGCTGCAACCATCGGGTATCTACAGACGGGATCACTGAATTTAAATTCCTATAGGTTCTCATTAAACACTTCCTCCCTGTCGCCCAATTGAAATAATTGTCCCGTCGAGTTTCGTCTTGCGTGAAGCTCCGACGACACAATAGCGATTTCCTTTCTGCTGTGTCTTTTATTATCAACCCTTTGCGCTCTAGCGGTGTTTCATAAACAAGATTGTTCCATCGCGTTCCAAAGTAATTTTTATAATGACGAAATTTAGACATAAATAATTGTTAAAGGTGAAATTATCGATACGAGTCGCAAGAATCAATTTCATAGAAATAAAATTACACTTTGTTGTGTAAAATAGAAATACTGTAATCCAGGAAAATTATTTTATATTTACAGTGAAAATGGCTTTGAGTGCAAAGGGTTAAAACGCTCCCTTTTCTAAGAGGTAATTTCGCTCCCCGAATTGTAATTTTTATAGCATCGTTTAGCAAAAATTACAAATAAAAATATTTCTTCATCGATTAAAAAGTTTACTCAACGTAGAAAAAATTAAAAATATTATTATATCGTTCTCTTGTGTTTAAAAAATTTCAGATTAATGATAAATAGCAATTATCCTTTTTTCTCCAAATCATTGTTATTTATTTCTCCACAGCGTAATTGCGTGACACCGAGCTAACTATAATTACCTAGGTATTGTCAGACGAATATATCCTTTTAAAAAAGATATTTACGACATTCAACGTGCATTTCGAGCAATTACTTTGCATACAAACGAAGCAGTCGATCACAATTTATAGTTCCTCTAGAACAGGCACGAGCAACAAGCGTTATTTGCTCTGGGAGCGTCAGGATTGCCCCCAGGGGCAAATGATGCCAGAGAAAGAGATAAAAGACCGCCGATGGAAGACAAACTACTTCGTTCCCGCCGCGCGCGGTTCATTACTTAAACATTTATTTTCTCTTTAATAAAACCACCGACGTTTCACCGTTTTTCATAGTCGGACGAACCGAGCTATTGCGCTCATTTCTTCTTCATACTTTCCTTATGCTAGCTCGTTTACGCTAGTCATCGCAAGACAAAAATAGTCACCTAATAAATACTAATTATCCCAGCTCTGTTCGCCAACAATTTATTTAATCGAGTTATAATAATATAGTTCAATTCTTCGCACTTGGATGGTCACTCTGAGTCTAAATTGTTTAATTACTTTCCAAGACAATTTTTAAATTAACAGAATTTATGTTTAAAAATTTATTAAGAGTTTACATTTAAAAATTGTTTAATAATTTACTCATAATTGTTGCATGAGTGCGGAAGATTCTATTTTATATAAATAAAATGCATTTTGTTACGTAAAGTGGTCAGAAGAATGGTTCTAGGTTTATCGTTGAAATGGCTTCGAATGTAAAGGGTTGAGCAATGTTATTATTTAAAACTGAGAAGCTAAATACTGAGTTAAAATATTGAGTTAAATACTGATTTAAAATACTGAGTTAAATACTGAATTAAAGTACTGAATAAAAATAATGAATTAAAATACTGAATTAAGATAATAAACTAAATTACTGAATTAAAACACCAACCTAAATAATTACTTAAACGCTGAGAATTTAGAAAAGTCGCAGAAAGAGATTGCAGCAACGATTTTTCAACGGTCACCGATTCCGGTCGTGTCGCCGATTTCGCGCGCGTGGGAAATTGATTAAAAATTTCCGGCGAAGCAAAACGCGGATGAGCGGGCGAGAGAGAGAGAGAGAGAGATACAGGTAGATCGGCGCCGATGCAGGCTCGCAACGGTGCAGAAAGTTTCATGGAAATTGGTTCGCTAGTTTTCGAGTTGCCTCGGCCAGCACGCGGTGGTCAGACTGTACATAGACAGTAGACGGGGGAAACTTCCTAAATGATATCTGCCTTGTGAGTTCGTAACGAACGGTCTTCACCTTCAATCATAACTTACAAGTTATCGGCGAACGCAAAAGAAGTTGCCCGGGCTTTCGCTCGGGGAACCGTCGTCGTCGCCACGTCGTCGTCGTCGTCGTTGTCGTCGTCGTCGCGCAGCCATTCTGGTTCGCTAAAATTTCTTGTCAATTTTTTACGAAGACGTTCGTTCCGAATCGGCCGTGGAGACGAGCAATTCCTACGGCGCCGGCTTTCTGCACAAGGTAATAAAGAGCCGTGGATTATTGATGTCGCCGGAAAGCCTCTTAGAGAAAAGTTTATGAATTTTCCGGCGGCCGACGGCGAATCGTCGAACACAAACGGTGTTAAGCGCCTCGAAAGCCGACTGATCTCCGACGTATTTTATTTAACGCGAATCAGAACGGATCCGGCAGAATTCAATTTTACATTGGTCACTGGGACCGAGGGGGGAATGGGGGGGAAGGGTGGACCTTGTTAAGAAAGCGTTTGTCGCGATTGGACCGAGGAGAAAAGAAATTCTGCAAAATTAAGTATTTTCAGTGTTCGAATATTTACATTTAGTTTTACGTTCGAATTTAATTTTAAATTCAAATTTAAATTTAATTTTAATACAAATTTAATTTTAAATTCGTATCTAAATTTAATTTTAAATTCGAATCTAAATTTGATTTGAAACTCAAATATCAATTTAACTTTAAATTCGAATTTGACTTTAATTTTAAACTGAAATTTAAATGTAACTTTAAATTAGGATTTAGAATTAAATTCAGATTTAAATCGTTTGGATAAAAATTAATTACTTAAATATTTCTGTAAAATCAAATATCTTTTAATTAAATTAACAACTCCATTCTACTTTAAATAACTCGTTCTACCTCAAATAACATCTACTTTATATCCTTCTGACGATATTACTATTTTCTAATTAATTTTCTCGCAATCATAAAATACTTACAATTGATATTTTATTATCGTAATTAACAGTTATATGATTAAAAATATTTTTAACAACTACTGTTTTCATATAATCCCTTTATTTCGGAATCTGCGCTCCCTCGAAATGCGATATTAATAGTTCGAATATCGATTCGGCCTCTAATTCCGCGCGCAGTAAAAATGTTCGTAAGATATAATTAAGAAAGAAAAAAATCAATTTAAAGCGGATAGCGCGCCGGCCTTCGACCAGACGCGAAACGACGCGTCGCTTTAATTAAAACGGACAATTTCGCGAATACAATTTCGAAATAGCGCGCGCGCACGCGCGTTACAGAAAACGAAAGGAACGAGATTGAACAGCAATTTTGGGGCCGGTAATTAAATAACAGAATTTCGTAGAACCGACACGGAAACGTTTCGCGCGCGCGAGCGTTGATTGGTTCGCCGCGTCGTCATTTTTATGGGACCCGTTTGAAATCGCGTCTCTATTGTAATTGCCCGGGGGTCTATCCGTTTAATTGGAGCTTTAAAGTCGACGCGAACTGTTGGCATAATACAAGAAAAATTGACCGCGCCGAGAATCGCCGATATAATAATGCGATAATTTTCTGTTACTTGCCGGTGGGGTTGGTTTTCAAGCCACCCGGCTTCATAATGGAATGAAAACATTGCTATCGATTACCGTCCACCGTCGACGTATTAATCTAAGTAGTATTGCAAATTTATTCATCGGTTCGTTTTGTTCGCGAAATTTATTATTCCTTTAATAAATCGAAAACCCCGGCATCGAATTCGCGAACGTCGCGCTCGACTATCTATAAATTTCTAATTAATTACTCGCGTGATTTGTTCACGAATCGTCGTCACTGCGATATCAATTAGTTTATTTAGAATCTATTTGTTTCGTCCAGAGACACTAGCTTAACGTTCCCGATCAAATATTCGATCGCTCTAATTGAAAATGCGATTTCAGCGCAATTTAAATTCCAGCCGGGATTTTCGAATTCCTCGGCCACGAAAATAAGAATCGCCGCGACGAAAAGACGCGCGACTCACCGCGAATTCTGTCGTCGAATGATGAACTTCGGCTCGACGGTAATTAGCGAATTATTGTCGCAACGGTGTGTAACCTCGGCGAGGCACAGCTACGAACCGGCCGCCTCAATTATTCATACGTTGGTAAGGCTCGAGATGCCGTCCCCTAACGATATCAAGGAAAGAACACCGGCCGGCATTAAACCAAGAAGTTTTAACAGAATTCACCGCGCAAGATGAACCGCCGTCGACGGTTCTCGCGGCATTGTTTACGGATCCGTCGACCCGAAACGGGAAACATTTCTGACCGCTCCTCCGAGCACCGAATGAAAATATCGAGCATAATTTGCAACGCATGGAAGTGTGCTTTCAATTCCCGTTTCGCCCTCCTCTTCCACCGACCTTCTCTCCCCCCCCCCCCCCTCCGCTTCCTATTATGTACACGAACGGGGAGGGAAAAAGAAGAGGAGGATCCCAGCCGCGGAAAATTCTTCAGGCTTCGTCGAAGGTACACGCAAGAAAGCTCGTTTCCGCGGCGCTATATAACCGTTGAATAAATCGTATGACGATTTTATTATTATCCTTTTTTCGGTCTGCGTCGACGACCGGATCCCGCGGAACTCGCGGAAACCTCGCCTGGTGTTCTTGCGAAGCCGAAATGGCGAGGCTCGTTATCGATCTAAATCGCGGCCGCTCGAAAGCGGTGTTCGGCGTTGATTGGTCGAAACGAACGATTCCATTGTTCTGTCGGATAATTAGTGGCGCGAATTTTCCGGTCGAATGTTTTATTCGAATAACGATTATTGTCATGAATATTGTTTGTTACGAATTATAGTGTTCGTTTGTTGTTCGCGAAATTCGAAGGAGTTATTTGAATAGCGATTATCTGATTGTTCGAACAATAATGCGTTTATTTTATTGAATTAATGTAATTTTATCAGAGTCTATTTATACGGGTGAATTGTTACGCGATCAAGAAATTATTCTAAATTTTTGATAAGAGAAATTTTATCTCATTTGAAACATAAATTAATTAATGAATTAATATTGTTGAGGGATGAAACGAAAGTGGATGTTAACCAAGAGTCTCGATTATTTTTTAGTCGGACTTTAGTAGACATAACTTGGCATAACCAGGAGTCTCGATTATTTTTCAGTCGTAGCAATTTTATAACGACGAAAGTGGGAGCAGAAGAAGCTGCGCGTTTCGCTGTTATTAAAGATCGTAAGCGCGCAACGTTGATTAGCCGGTCTCGTAAAAACCCGGTTCGTTAATTGTCTCGCGTCGCGGTAGATACCTCGGTCCGCCGGAATTTTTGAAGAATTTTTGACGGCCGCGTAGCTGTCATCGGCATTGATTAAGTCTATTATCCGCTCAGTTGACTGAAGCGTAAGGAGAGACCCGGGTTCTCGTCATAGTCAATACCCGTTCACAGAATTACTGATTTGCGGATTATCAGACCCCCGGTGAGGTTAATTATTGGTTAAACGTTCGAGGAATAAGGTGCTTCGCGGAGCCCGGAGCTATATTAACTAAAACAATATGATGGAATTAACGGCGACGGGGTTATAATCGCTGCGGCGTAGCCGTGAAATTTTATTCGAATTAGAATTTGTTCGCGCAGAAATTGATACGCGAAACGATTAATTCGAAGGAATTTTTGAAAAGATTTTTGATTCAATTTTTCTGTAATAATTTTTCGAATTATTTTGATAAAAATTAGTTTAGTTATTGTGATAAAGATTAGTATAGCTATTCTAATGAAAAGCAGTCTAATTATTCTAGTAAAAATAAGTCGAATTATTCTAACAAAAATTAGTCTAATTATTCGAATAATGACTTAGTAGAACGATGAATTATTTTAATATAAAGCTAGTCGAATTATTCGAATAAAAGCTTAGTAGAATTACTCGAATAAAAAATTAGTTGAATAACGAATTATTCGAATAAAAAACTAGTCGAATTATTCTAACAAAAACAGTAGAATTATGCGAATAAAAAATTAATCAAATAAATAGAATAATCGAAGACGAACAGCGAATAATTCGACTAAAACACTCGACCAAAGAAGCACGCTTCCCAATAAACATTGTTAAGATACGACGACACATCCGATCGAGGAATTTGTTGCGAGGTTAGGGCGGAATTAATAGAGAGCTCGCATAAATTAAAGGATCGTTTCAGCCGGCCGCTATGGACGACGCGCGCGCAAAAAGGTATTACTATTTCAAAGTTGACGCCGGCGCCGACTGTACGCAATCGATACAGTAAATTCTATACACAAAGCGCGTTTATGCACTAACGATAAGTACTTCTCGTTTTGATCTCGATTTTCCGGGATACCGTGTTTCCCAGCGCAAACAAACGATTGTTGCAGCCCCCGTTCGGGATATTACGAACCGGTCGCGTCTAGCAATTGCGGCGCGGACGATCGGCGCCAGGACAATTCACGATTCCCTCATTACTCGAACAAGATTCATTCAATTGAGGGTGGCCGCGCGCGCGCGGGGGGACAATTTATCCTTGAGAAACGCAAAATACGCTCTATATATATATTTCCCGACGTTCGAACGAGTCCGCCGCGATACCAGCGTCTCACGAGATCGCTCATCCGCTAATGAAAACGCTCCGGCCACGATTAAGTTACTCGAACGTCTCCATAATTAAATGAATCGCGCGGGATCAGAACGAGCGACTTAAGGGGGAGGGGGGGGGGGGGGGGGGAGGCGGCGTAATAAATTCACGACGATCGGCCCGAACGTGTTTCGCCCGAATTAATCATAGGGACTTTATTCAACGACCGCGGGATCTTAATTGGTTAATTGCTTTCGAGAGCGGTCACGATTATTGAAATTATTAAATCATAAATTGCCGGAATCCTTGCATTTTTAACAGGTTGAGCGCCGCGTCACCCGAATACGCCTAATTTTTGGACCAATCTTGAAAATTCATTTTTATTGTGATACATTTGAATAAATTAAATTATGAATGAACCACCCCTTATGATAAATATCAACTTTCTAGCTTCCCTTCAATTAATTAAATTGTTACAACTGTGCGGGTATTTTAGCGGTCCATTGTCGGCACTTCAACGTGATAAAATTCGACGAGGGAATGTTTTCACTTCGTCGATCGAGATCGAAAAATAATTACGTATCGATCGTTGTATAAATAATTATGTTTCACATAATTATTTGTATAATGTTCCGGGACACGGTCGACGTACACGGTCCTCTCGTAATTTCCCCGTCGAACCCTTTCCCCGGGACTTTTCCGAATTATAAAGAAGCAATTAATCACTTTCGGGGGGGGGGGGGGAAAGGAAAGCCATCACACACACCGGGGGGGGGGGGGGGGGGGGGGGACGTATGGGGGATAGATCGGCCGATTTAGGAAAGACCAATTTTAGGGGCTTCTGGCGTCCATTTACTAATTACATACTATTGCCCCGATAGCGTATCGACTTTATGACGCTCATTAGCAATAGGCGCGCGCGACGGAGGGGTTAGGGGAGGGGAGACGCCGGGGAGGGGGGATGGTTTTCGGCCCGCGTTCCGCCGCGTGTCATTAGCGCGCCCGCCCGACTTCTATTTCGCGCGATACGGTGGTCCGAAGGCGAGCGCGCGACGCTTGGGAAATACTTTGATTTCCATGCCGTATCCAACGCCCCCCTCCCCACCGCCCGTTATTGTGATTTATAAACTGGCCGGACGTCGGGCAAGCCTTGCCCCGCGCGTAATTATCGCGACACGCGTTTCGCCGTGGAACGAATGGGAAGAATTAAAACAACATTAACGAAGACTCCGAATAAATTGTATAAAGAGAGAGAGGGGCGACGGCGAATGTTAACCGATCGATAAGCAACGCGTGTTATGCTAATGCGAAATAATAAACGAGCCGGAAAATATATCAGTGTATTGTTTACGAGTTGTCTCGTTTTCTTTGAACCGTGCGCTAATTAACCGGATCGTGTTCGACTATGAAATATTAATCAGGTGCGCGACGGACGAGGCCGGGATAATTATTAGATCGCTGATCCCTGCACCTATGTTGATCGCTGGCGGACACTGGTCGATTAATGGTGGTACTTAAAGCACTTTGGTTGGTTGGAATTAATACTGTTTTTTGTTTCTTTGAATTATTGTTTTTCGTTTCTTTGAATTACTGTTCTTCGTTTCTTTAAATTACCGTTTTTCGTTTCTTTAAATCACTGTCTTGTATTTTACTATTTCAATTCTGCTATAAATATAAAAAATCCGAAATCTATTTGTCAGTCTTTGTGTCAACAGCAGACTGAGGATTTTATTTGTCTTAATAAAATTAAAGTAGCATAATATGAAGAATTAAAGATTCAGAACGACTTGATAGGAGTCTTATATTATTTAGAAATCATTAAAACTGTTTTACAAATTTTTATTAAATTCGTAGTGCTGTGATTAATGCAGAACAATTTTATACTGTATAAAGATTCATGATTTACCTATTTATTTATATTTTCCGCAGAGTTGAATTCACAGTCTGTCCTCCACCATGCACTGAAAATTATCTCTTACCCACACGTGTCACCCTGATCGAAACTCTATAGAAAGTGCTCAATATTTCACTCGCTATTATTCAACACGCCTTTTGCAAACTATTAATATAACAACTAAATGATTTCGTTAAATACGATCAATTATACCTCTTAAATTCCGTCGCGAGTGCGTGAAATCCGCAGACCGGTTTCTTATCGCCTCGTCGTGGACGGCCACCAGGGCTTAAGGGCTGCAGTCCGGTCGGCTGGAATCGAACACGGTTTTTCCCGAGGTCGCAGGAAAAAAGGCTATCGTTCGTACGGCATTTCCCTCCGGTTCTGCGCTGTCCCCGTTCTCAAGGTTCCCCGCAGCATTCTGTGGATCCGCCGCATCCCCCAGCAGTCGTTGCATCCCCTAGCAGCCGTTGCAGCGACTATACCTCGCCTGACCCTCATACCTTGAAATCGAAGCGCGCGGCTCGCTTTGGAAAAAAGAGGCTTTTGTGAAGGCGGCCCTCGTGCTCGCATAAACCAGAAAACCCGGAGGACGTGGTCGCCCCTACGGGTCTGCGGCTCGCGAGAAGCAAAATGGCGTTTCTCGCGCGCGCGACGCCCACGGGCTGGGAAAACCGCGGGGAGCGCGCGCGCGCGCCCGCGCGGATCGAAATGATCCATTGTATTGCTTTGTACCGGGGAGCCGCCGGTGCCGTGCCAACTGTAAATATCAGCTGTTCCTGCATAATTTCGCGGAGCCTGTACGAGAATAACGATGCGTCGCCGGCACTGTCCCGACCCCGCAAAAAGGCGGCGTCGATCCTCCTAACAAACGTTCGCGTCTCCTCCTGCCCGGGGAACTTGCCGACGCGAGGACTTTGTTTCACGCCGCCAGCAGAGCCGAATGATTTAGTTTTTAATTAGAAGGTTTTGCAATACCTGCCTGGTGAAATAATTATTAGAAAATGGGAGGACGATGTTTGGAAATTGTTTAAGAATTTTTGGACGATTCTGTGAGCTCGGTTTTTATGGTACAAGTTCATTATTTGTAAAATGCGTTTCGCTAAATATAGTGGATTATAATAATTGCTTGCACACGATTGTTTAAAATGTAAGGTAAAGTTCGAGAGTGATTAATTTTGAATATATCTGAAAATAATTAAATCTGTCTTTATGGAAAATAAAAATTGCCTGCAACGATGGCAAGAAAGAGAAACTGAATGGACTAAACCTTTTCTTTTAATAATTCTATTAATAGAAAATAGTGTAACAATATCAATGAATTTCTCTTACGTCATAACGCTTTTATTTATATTCGCATGAAATAATTATAAATTAAAATTAAAGCTGAAACATGTTCTCGCTCCGACCACGAAGCATCGCACGAAATAAACCAGAAACGAAACTAATTAAAATGATTTAACATTCGGCAATCTCTTTTACACGAAGTCGACTAATTTTTCGATTAAAAACCGCGGCGACGTTCTTCCAGCGCTGTATCCCGTAAAATTGGATTTCGGCGAATTTTTTTCGGGGAAAAAGGTAGCAGCGCGCGACGGTAGATCCGTGTGGCATTGATAAATGCAAATGACCCAATTTTGAAAACCGTTTCCACCCCCCTCCCCCCCCCCCCCCTCGGTTTCGGGTGCATCGATCGTCGGCCGATGAGTTAGCGACAGAAAAATCATTTTCAATCTGCGACACAGTACTACTACCGGCGCGCGCGCGCGCACACGCTGTCTGCTTATGCATGGATTCTATCACTGCTCGTATCGGGCTCCGTTCGCTCGCTCGCGAGGCGAATCAAATTTATAGCCTGATAGACGAAAGGGGGTTAAAAGTGTCATTCTCTTGTGCGGAACGCCGGCGAGTATCGAAGTGCAAAATATGCAGACTTCGCTGTTTTGCATTCTCGCGCCGGTTGAAACATGCAGAGGAGGAGTGCTGCACGCTGTTATGCATACCTACGTGTGCAGTGCGACTCCCGCCGATTAAAGCGGCAACGATCGAGGATATTTTCTTTGAGGCCAGGATCTCGACGATAGACCGTGGTGTCCAAATAGAGCAGAAACTCGTTGTTAACCTAGAAAAGTAGAACCGAAATTTTTATTAGAGCAGTTCTTATAGCAGAAGTTTTTATAGAGCAGGTTTTATAGAGCAGTTCATATAGCAGTAGTTCTTATAGAGCAGTTCATATTGAGTAGTTCATATAGAGCAGTTTTTATAGAGCAGTTCATATAGCAGTAGTTTATATAGAGCAGTTTATATAGCAGTAGTTTATATAGAGTAGTTCTTATAGAGCAGTTCTTATAGAGCAGTTCATATAGCAGCAGTTCATATAAACTAGTTCATATAGAGCAGATCTTATAGAGTAGTTTATATAGAGCAATTCACATACAGTAGTTCAAACAGTTTTACTCCACTGAAATTAATCTTCCATTATTCTTCACTTGGAATTCGCTTGGAATTCACTTTGAATATTACTAACAAAAATATTAATGTTTAAATTCACCAAAAAACTATATCAGTCTTATTCAATTGTCAATATATCAAACTAGCATTTTTCAATCATTCAATCTTAGAAATAATTTCCTCTCTCAATCTATCGAAGCAATTTTAAAATTCCAAGATTCTAATACCCGGTCCACCAAAGTCCACTTGTTAATAATTAATAGCCTCGCGATAGCTTGAATAATTCTTTTCTTCGGAGCTTTCCGCGTGCTCTATAAACGACGTATTTATTTTGATAAATTCGCACGGCGAATCTGCGTACCCGTGAACCGCCATGCATCATCGAGGAAGTGGGGAAGAAACCGTGTGTGGCTCTCGTTTCACGAAATTTATGGCTCTTATCGAGCCACGATACAACCTAACAGAGCGTAATTTCTCGGATGGAAAAAAAAGTAGCAACTGTGCTGCTGCTGCTGCGACCGGTTGAAGTTCCGCCATTTTTTCTATTAGCGAACGATGTTTGACACGTATACGGAGGCGAGCGAAAACAATTTCTCCCGCGTCTTCCCGACGCGCAGCATTACGGCCGCTGACAAATAAATGGCCGCTTGCCATTCATATAGTATAGTGCTGCCGGGAAGGTACAGTCGGACGAAGAAGGTAACTTTCGGGAAAATTTCCGCGTTGTTTAATAAACTACCACCGACAAATTTATCTTTACAAAATTTGTATTTCAAATTGTATTTCAGTGTTCGAATGTTTCAGAAAAGAATTTAATAAAATCATTAAATAACAACGCAAAGATAATTTCACGTTTATTATTTTATTTTTAATATCAATTAGACGTGTCAAGGGTAGGCGTCGCGTTTCCGTAAACGCGACGAATCTTCCCCGGCCACCCAGTACACGCGCGCGCACGCGTTCAGAGATTCCGTAATTACGAATCAATTATTCATCGTTGCCATAATTCCTCGCATACACGGTTCCGGACTACAATCTATATTTCACGTTGTTTAATGCACCGTGCCTGCGAAGACGTGTAAACGGCACCGTGCACATCCATGGAATTTTCACCACGCATGGATCCTCTCTCTCCCTCTCTCCCTCTCCCCCCCCCTTCCCTCGATAATCGGATTAAGATCACCAATTCATCGAAAATCCTTCAGTCGACGGACGAAAGTAAAACGTTCGCGCGGGCGCGCGGATCGACGGAACCATATTTTTCCGTTCGAATAAAAGCCTGTTAAAATCGTTCCGAGCTTTTCGGCGGGCGACTAACATTTCATTAAAAATGTGCGATCGAATTCCGTTGCGAATTTTACGAGGTTACGCGGGGCGAGTCGGTCGGCGAACCGCAAAATTATGTGCGCGCATTGACACCGCGAATACCTTTTTCATTTTTAATACTTGAAAACCGACGCGTACATGTTTTATAGGGAAATCGGCGCTGTAATAACTTTCGCGGGACTGGCTGTGTTTTGTTAAACTGTTTAATTTTTTAATAATAGAGGATCACTAAGTTTGCATAATTATTTTATACGGAATTTTTTAGAGCTTGAGCTTTGAAGAATTTTTAGCGAGTTCGACGTAAAATTATTTCTGCAAATATTGAAAATGAGACGAATAACTTTCAAGCATAACAAAACGGAGAAATAATATTCGAACGTTCAACCCCTATAATTTCTTTAAGCAATTCTTTGTTCTTTAAGAAATTGCCTCAGTATTAATTTTCATACAAGAATAATATATAATTTTGTTAAATATGTCCAATGAGAATTTTGAAACTAGTAACAAATAATATCATACACACGTGACACTCTTGTATTCGCTAAATTCTTAACCTACCAGCTTCAAATCATTAATAAACGAACAAACTAAATACCGTCGCCATTCGAACGGAATTCGTCGATTTACATCGTTCGCTAGGTTACCTCGCGGAGGGGTTGGAGCAGCGTCGAGACAGTAACTCCGGCGTAGTAAAAACCTGACCTAAAACCGAGAGGGACACAGAGGGTCTGCCGGGTTTAAACACTCGCGCGGGCGCGAACTGTCGGAGCATGAAATTGCCGGGAGATAAATTTGAAATTTCTAAACAGCCGTTCCGAGGGAAAAAGTCGGCCGTGGCGCTTCGTTTACATGCACTTCCGAAGAAGAAGAAGAAGAAGAAGAAGAAGACAGGGTAGTAGGGTATGGTGGGAACACGGAGCAGAAAATTCTTCCGTAACTCCATCCGGTTTCGAACGGGGGCCCGCGCGGATCGGCCGCGGCTAAATAGATTTAGATACTTCGGAAGTTGTCGCGCCGAGCGAAAGGGGTAATCGACCGTGAAAATTAAGTATCCCGCGGTCCCTATAATAGAGGTATGGCCCAGCGCGAATAGGTAGAGCCGAGTGCATCCCGCCCCGGCGGGGGCTTGTGACATTCCCGTTGCCCAGAAATGTGTCTACGACGCGCAATGGCCAACGCTTGCAACATACCGTGTGCCGGCTGCGGTCATTTTGAGTACGCTGGGTTAGCCAGGAATGTTAATAGAAAATACTCCGGTGTCTCTAGACTTTAATTACGAGGCGCGAGCGGAGATCACCGACGGAAGAAGCTTATAATAAGTGTCGGACCCGATCGACTCGAATAATCGTACCGGGAGGATGCTCGTTTACGGTAAGCGTCCGCCGAATACTAACTGGCCCGATGGTAACTAGACTGCGGAATTTTACGCGCGGCTATGACCGGGATAGCGATCTTACGGGAATTGCGGAATCCACGGTGTTCAACGATTACAGATTTTTCGCGACGGAATTGTCCGCGTTTCACGGACGCGTTCGTTCAAACCGAGACAAGAACGGGTTGGTTTTAGCTCGTTTTCTGACCGGGAAGAGCAATACCTGGAGAAATAGGCTGGGTGTACCAATTTACTGTCCCAATTACTATGGTTATAAATGAAAAATGTATAAGAAGAGAATAGTTTAATGTACAAATTAATCATTTATATATTTTTTAGTTTGTGGTATTACTAGTTATTATATTTGACAATGTGAGAAATTTGGAGAAAAGTGTTCCATTGTTTATTTGTTAGAGGGTAGTCAATATTTTTTAATTTATTAATGAATAGTCAATATTTTTCAATTTATTAGAGAGTAGTTAATATTTTTTTATTTCTTAGAGGGTAGTCAATATTTTTCAATTTATTAAACGGTGGAAAGTCGAGAAAAATACTTGCTGGAGATTTCGATATAATTAAATTATTACTGTAATTTATGTTGTACTAGATATATATTATAATAAGAGAATATTATTTACTGCTAACAACGATTAAGAAAGCGACTGATCGTTCATATTTTTCAGTTTTAATTAAATCCAAAAATAAGGTTAGCTTTCTTCAGTGTTCTCTCATGTTGGTTCGCGTAATCAAATCTAACCTCACATTCTAAAAACGAATGCTCCGAGAAAAGAAAACTAGATTGACAGAAAACAAGCAAATATATCGACTAAACGACGGATAAAAAAGACACTTAATAAACTTGTCACGAATAATTTTAAATCGGCAAAAATAACGAGAATACATAGTTCTATATTCAGGCTAAATTGAACCTCTTGGTTAAATACTAAGATTTAAGCTACTCCTGCTTTTAGAATTTTACCTAATATTTTCAAATCGTTCAAATTACTAAAGGGATGTAAAGTAAATTTTGTAATAAAAGTAAAATTTTGTGATAAAACTAAACTTTGTAATAAAAGTAAGATTTTGTGATAAAACTAAACTTTGTAATAAAAGTAAAATTTTGTGGTAAAACTAAACTTTGTAATAAAAGTAAAACTTTCTGATAAAAGTAAACTTTTTAATCAAAATCATCGCATTGTAATTTAGTTTTAAAAAATAATCAGATGGAATACAAAGCATGAAAAATAATAAAAAAATAATCAAAGACACTGTGTTTCATCGAAGATTAGTGGTTCAACGATGACAATTGTTAACCAGTAACCACAAACAATTGATATTACGCATTCTGTCCGGACCGGTCGTCTCGCGAACTAGGTCAGGGGGTTGCAGGGTTCGCGAGTGACCATGAATGAAAATATCGGGTCGACAAAAGGCGGATAGCGGAGGGAAAGCTTTTCCTCAGACGGTTTCGCCCCAGACTTGGCTCGATTTTCGGAACGACACCCCCCCTTCACGATATCCCCAGAAGTCCGTAGCGTTAAATCCGCGATTAAAATGCATTGCGTAAAATCGAGTAGACCCTATCGCTCCGGTGTTACCCGGGGCCGAAGAGGGGCGGGGGAGGGGGGAGAGGGTGGGCTCGGTATTTCCCATGGAATCGCGGACGGAGGGCCGCGGCGTACCTCTGCTATCACTCTCCCCGCGGCCGGATTTGATGAACAGTACGCGGTGCTTAAATAACTGATGATACAGTTAAGGAAAAGGAGTGAAGATAAATGTTACCGGCGGCTCGCCGGGATTTGAACGGGGATAGTTAAGATTAGAGAACCGGTCGCTGTTAACCGTGTTCAAGTTAGAAACGGTGAGAAATGATCCCCCTGCTTTCCGCCCGGCCTTCGCGATCCATCTACCACCCCCCCCTCTACCATCCCCGTCCGTTTGATTGTGATTTTTACGGGGGGTGGGGGGATTCCGAGCGATCGGCGAAAATAACGGCGACGCTCGTTCCACGATACCATCGAGCCGACAACTTTCACGGAGCGGCCGCGTCGCAATAAGCCGGCTTCGGCGCGGGTTAATTATAGTGCGTCGACGGGAACCTATTAACCCTTTGCGGTCGCGTGTCTGCTCCTAGCCATCAAAGTTATTTATTTATTTTTATTTTCCTTTAATTTTCAGGTGAAACTAGAAAGCGTATTATTTCGGTATTAAAGTGTTGTATAATTATTATGTAATTATTATTAGAATATATTATTAAATTTTAGAAAGGGATTAATGAATGCTGATTTTTTAATTTTGTATATTATGGATTACTGTGAGACCTGAATTAGATAGTGTAATACTTAAATTTAATAGGACGCGAAGGGTTAATCCTTTGTAGTATTATTATCTTCACTGTCGATGCATTTCTTTTTTATTCTAAATTATTAATAATGTCATTTAATTTATTTTAATACCTGTTCGAGTATTATATACGTCATCCATGTTACTTCTTCTAATTTTTAAGATCGCTTTTAGGTTTTAAAGAATCTATATTCACGCTGATGTATCAATAATAAAATTGATCTTTCAATGACAATATCTACAACAGAAATAAACGCCGAAATTTTATAATTTTGAAAGAGAATGCATAGAATCATATGATTGTAATGTATTATTAATAAAATCGAAGCCTCGTCGAAGTAAACGTGGCAATTTTATATTTTTTCAAAGAGAGCGCATAGAATCGCATTATTAACTTCATTAAAAATTGCAGTAAAATACGTTATTTATTTTAACCAGCAGCAGCGATCCCTACGAAATGTTTCAATTCTCTCATCGTTAATTAAACATTAAAGATCTCCACTGTCGCCGAGTTTAACACCGCCCACTGACAAATCGATTGCAACATTGTATTTTACACCGCGGCCAGACCCGTTGCTTGAATAAATAAATGAAGCGGGCGGCAGAGGATAGGTGAGAAAGAACACGCGCGATACCGCGGCGAAACCCTTCAATTGGCGAACGCGGGCTTGCGCGCGTGTCTTCTAAATAACAAATACGCGGAAACGCTTCCTCTCCTTCGCTTTAATTCCAGGCCATTAAATGTAAATGAATTCGGGGAGTTGTGTTCAACTGAATCGCGGCCGTACGGGAATTCGAAACTGAATATGTAAATGAATTTTGTCGGCCCTCCCCGCTTCGGGCCAAGCAATGTTTCCAACAATGATATTCTTAATCACATTTGCTCGCGGGCAAATATTATCTTCCGCAGCCGGAACACAGAGCGTTTCTTTTCCCGGCCGGACGGACCGTAGGCTCCGTTCCTCGCGAAACGCGGCCTGAGGGATGCATTTCGAAAAATTGCGCGAACCATCGGGCGGGGGAATACGATATTGTTTCCGGCGGACTTTTCCGACCGGGGATCCGTGCCGGCGTTACGGCGAAGTTTCGGAACGGCGAGCGCGTTAATAACGGCGCTTAACAGTCCCCCGATCATCGGTGCTTGTAATAATCTTGTTCCCGTTTAATGCCGCGTCAAAACGCTCATCGTAAGGGGATTAAAATTTTACGTGCTCGTAATTCACGCTCCCCCACCCCCCGCCCCCTCACGCCGGGCAATTTATTGTCCCGATACCGTACGGAGTCTTCGTCGATGCGCGAACGACAGGCAGTCACCCCGTTCGTCAACACCATTGGATGTTCCCGTGTAGTCGTCGCAGTTGCTTTGGAAATCTTTTAAAACTCATCGTAAATGAAGAGAATACAGGAAAGAAATATTGTCTGATGCTATTAGAAAAATTATTGAATATTATCGTCGCAACATGAAAGGAGCGATAGTGCAAGGGGTTAGGTACATCGTATGCTC
Source organism: Augochlora pura (assembly GCF_028453695.1). Lineage (NCBI taxonomy): Eukaryota > Metazoa > Arthropoda > Insecta > Hymenoptera > Halictidae > Augochlora > Augochlora pura. The sequence goes on along the minus strand of NC_135775.1, from coordinate 24,056,483 downwards.
TTATAACTGTGCTAAAAAAGGCGTTAAACAGAAGAAATAAATTTTCTAAATATCACAGTATGCATAACAATTTCCAATAATCATATCCATCACTATTTTATGTATAGTATTAAAAATATATATGAATAGTATATACTAATAAATATAAATTATATAAATTCTCTCAATATCACAGTATACATAACAATTTCCAATAATCCTATCCATCACTATTTCATAACAATTTACTCTTTAAATATATTAAACAAAAATCACGTTAACCAGTGTGATAAAAGCACAGAATCATACAAAGGGTGATAAGCATTTCAACCCTTATCCACTAGATTAATTTTCCCCACCGTCCAAAAGAATTCAACCCTCCTGGTTCATTTGAAAAAATTATACTATTTTAAAGACGCGTCCACATACAATTGTTACCAAAAATAGCAAAGAGAATTTTCGTGTAACAGCAAACCTAGCGACGCGAACCGAACATAGCCGACTGGGCCGGGAACGCGGGTACCGTCGAGACGCGTTCGTCATTGCACGAAAAAAAACAGTCGCGAGGTCACTGTATCGTCTTGATCCACTCAATCACCGACCCGTTACAGAGAATCGGCGTTGCAGCCCGCAATTTCCCTACGGTTCCCTTTTTTTTTCCCCCGTCCCGTATTGACCTATCTCACGTCGGAATTCCCCTCGATTATCCCCCGACTTTTGCCCACCGTTGCGTTATGCGGGATATGTCGGTAATGTCGCTCGTAACTTGGAAATGGTAAGAGGGCTCCAGAGCCCTATTTTTCGCGGCGCCGGGAACTCCGCTGGGTTTTGGGATCATTCTCTCTCTCCGCATCGGCCCCACCTCGAATCTCTCCTCTGTATCCTCGTCCCACCAGGTTTCTACGTTTCCACCTTTTCCAGGCTGCGGCGTCGCGGCGTCGCGCGACCACCGACCCTCTCACTCCATCCCCCCCACCCTCACCCCTTGTGCAACGCCGTTTTCTCTATTTTTCTCCATCTTTATTTCACCGGCGGTGTACGCGCTCTTTCGGTCCGCATCAACCCCTCCCCCCCGCGACCCCTCCCCCGCGTTTCTTCTTCCCTACCATCTTTACCGTTCCCAACGTTCCATCTTTCTTCCCTTTCTTTGCTCCGACCTCCGTGTACATCTTCCGCCCCCGCCACTTCGCCCGCCGTTTCACCCGCCCCTATCGAATGTGTATATTCCTCTCGATGTTTTTTACCGGAGCCACCCGACCGACCCCCCTCCGCGCACCGTGGCCGGTGGGGGGGCTTTGTTTATCGTGTCTCTAGTCACCGAGCATAACTCGAGTCGACGACGCCGTTGTTGCCTATTGCATTCGCTTCCGTGCCAGGCAGCCGGCGCTCCTCGAGAGCGCAGTCACGCTATTAAACCTGCCAGATTTACGCGTGCCTCGTTATGAGAGGGGGGGGGAGTCAAACCGGGGGTCACTTTTACTACGGGAATATATATAGGCGACGTCTTTCCGCGGCCGCGATCATTAATTGAAAAATTATGTAATTATGATTCTAGTAAACTAAAGAGAACGTAGAAACGTTCTTCAATTTTTCAGATGATTTTATAGGTTAAAACTTGGAGCTAAAATCTTTAATTTACTTGCAACTAATTTAGGAAATTTTTGCACAGCAATTTTTGTGTAATCTTCTTCTGTATTTTGTTTATTTAATGTCGCATTTGCTTAATAGCAATTATAGACTACTGGTGGAATTAGAGCTGTAACGTATACATATAGATGTAATAAATTCAATAGTTTTTTTGCATTAAGTTATTACACCATTAGCTTCTAAATCAAGGCTTTATAAGTCACTAAATAATTTCGCTAAACAATTCGGTTTCAATTTCAACAATTCCAAATGTAACATAACCTTTCCTGTTGATTTACAGTTGTCCAAACATTCTTTAATAATACTGGACATTTTTACTTATTTTTCGATACTGTTCTTCATCAAATTAATTTTTATAAAAATATTATAATATATATTAAATTCTTTATTCTTTAAATATATATTAAATTTATTATCAAATATTATAATAATTATAATGGTTAACGCCTTTTCCGTTTGTATACGAGAACAACGAAACAAACCCGGCCAGCGTAAACCGCAGAATGGCGTTAAACAGACGTGGACAGGATGCGATCAAGTGTGTTCAATAGAGTTTTAGAAGCGGTATATTTTACCGACAGCTTTTACAACCGTTAATTTGCAGACACGTAAAGGGAAAATGACGTGTGAAATGCACGGGAACGGCTCACTAATATTATCGGTGCGTCGCGTGATCACAATAACTCTAATCCCCCCTCTCCCCTCCCCCTCTCACCCCCACCAGAGTATTTCACGCTGTCAAATACGCTCTAAATGCACAAATATCCGCACAGTCTAACAACGGGGCCGTAGATAATATCCGATCGCATTTTCCGCGAAACCTGTTAACCAAGTACACCGCGCGCAAACTTATCAAACTGCCGGTTTAACCCACTCGGATCCGCAGAGTGAAAAAATAGAAGAGGAGCACGGGCAGACACGCGCTCGCGCGCGCACGATCGAACAATAACGGTTCATCACCGGTTCCGATAATCTGTACCGTCGCGAAACGAACAAGCGCATAATTCTCCTAATTAAAACTATTCAACGCCGAGAGAGAGAGAGAGAGAGAGAGAGAGAGGGGGGGAGAGAGTTCGGCCAATTAGGAGCACGTGGATCTATGCGTGGCCGGGCGCACGATGATTTCGCGCATTTATGAAACGATCCGTCGAAAAGGCCGTAACAATCGGTTGTCTGAATAATAATGCAATAATAAGGCACTGGTGTGGGACTCGGTGTAAATTCCGACTGAAGGGATTGAACCGTCCCCTATGGCTATTTTTAAAACATTTTTTTAAAGTAAAGTACTTGATAAACATTTTTTTCAAGTACTTGATAAACATTTTATTGGTTTTTAGAGGCTGGTGCATTTGCAAGAAAAGTAGGCAGCTTTTATTTTGAAAATGTATCGTTTTTAATACGACAATATTTTTGTTATAGTTAATTTAATCATTTATTTATAATGAAGTTTCAAGGCTTACAGTTACCCCATAAAATAATTAAAGCTTAAAAGCTTGAAAGCTATCTAAATTTACCTAAATCTTAAACAAATATCACCTCTTATCCTGTCAGCTGTTTCCTTGCTTCTGATATATATATAAATTTAAACAAAGAATTTTATACAAACTCGACACGCTTAAACAATACATAATTCAACGAAATACTCTCGTCAGAAGAATCGCAATGTTCTAAAGTATTCTAAATAATAAAATATTCGAAAATAAAGCAACGCCATTCGTAAAATAACCTAGAAAAGCGATTATAATAGCTTAACGATAGAAACAAGAACAGTTAGCTGCATCCCAAAGCGCGCACAATAATAAATAACTAACAAATACCTGACCATAAAGGAAAAACCTTAAAATTCATATAAAAATGCTTGGAGCTTCAACAATCGGCGATGGAAGCCCGGAAATTCGTCGACAGTCGAACACCTTCGTCCATCGAGTTCTGCGCTTCGTAACTCTTTGCGCACCGTTCGATGGGGTTCGACGAGAGGGTGGGGCGCGATAAAACCGGCGGAGAACTAAGCAAGCCGGGTATATAATTCCAATTAGCATCAGGTAGCCGGATAGGTTTTTGAAAGGCGCGCGCGCAGAGCGTAGTCCGTCCAGGCGTCGAGCGGAAACGAACAACGGGGACATCTGCAATTACACGCTTTTAATGGAGAAAACTTTTTAAGAGAGAGACATCTCGTTAGAGCGGAATACGGCGACCGGCGCGCAACGTCGGCCCGACTAATGCCTCGGCCCCGCGAGAAAGTAGACCTAAGGCGAAACGCAGTTCCAGAGACGCCCGTATAAATAATTACCGTGCCACGGTGCACGCATCCTTCCCCGGGATTGTCTGCGCGATGCTGAACGGGGGATGAGGATCCGGCGCGGCGCGGCGCGGGCGGAAAGGGTGGGGCTAACTGGATCCGCTAAATTCAGATTACACCCGGGATATTACGGGAACTCGATAAATTTCAAAACCCGCTCGATTTATTCCGCAAACGACGGTACTTGTTAATAGAGACTTCAAAGTGTCCCGCGAGGCGCGCCCTTGGTTATCGCGACTTAGGCGAGTCATCCCTCTGTAAGCACCTGATTATTTTGCGATAACCTGGCCGGGGATGTTGCCGCCTGATAAACAGCATTCGAACCCGTGGATTTTGGCTGCGGAGCGCGAGTTATCTGAAGATGCGACGCGTGCGGAAATTTAAACATTTTCGCGGCAAATGTTCGAGTATTGTTGTTAGTTAAGCAACGTTTAATCGTTGATTTAGGCATCCAATAAAAGCTGAGATATCGTATCTTACAGAAATATTGTATACTGGATGTTGTACTAAAATTTTATTTTAAATTTTATTTTATTTTATTTTTGTTGTACTAAAATTTTATCACACGAATTATATAATAAAGAGGCAGCGAATGTATCGTCAACGGCGAACGGAAAGCGCCGCGGTCGAATTCAGAGAGCGGAAAAGAGGAGAGCCGCTATCAAATCGAAGTTTCAGCCAATAACAAACGTCTGTCCCCGGTAATTGATTTTAACTACGTATACATCTGCATGGCCTTGCTCGCGCGCTCGCGCGCGCGTAACTCTTGCCGGTCGGAGGACCCGACAGAATTTCGAATCACCGATCACCGGGGCAAAACTTTCCACGGGGAAGATCACTGACGAGAGAGGAACCAAGAGACGAGCTGGCAAACTTTCATTCGAGTTTGCAAATCCTCTTTGCGCCGAACGGAGAGATATACCCCCTCGGTGCCCGCCTACAGTTTTAAGAATATTATTCGTCGTCCATATCCGGGGAGTTGCCGTAAAAGATCTCTCTCCCTCTCTCTCCCTCTCTCTCTCTCTCTCCTGGCCGGGGGGAAATCGAAACTCGCGCAAACAGCCCGGTTTTAATGACCCCCGCGGAATTCCGGCGATTAGAGTGCCGCATCAACGCGCGTCTTACCGAACCGACCAGTTTTACGGACCGTCGTAAAAATGGATTAAGTAGCCATGCGCGTTACGGCTACGAATTTTTCGAACTGCGCGAAATTATAGTTACGCGATATCTTTCGATGCAAAGTGCGCGTGATCAACCCTTCGCGCTCGAACCGTCTGAAATCATTTTTCTAGCTTACAGTATTTTCATTTTACGCGACAGAGGGTATTTTCTTTACTCGTGTCGGCAGTTTCGCTTTTGACAATTTTTTAAATCTAGAACGTGTTATAAAAATTATTTTGGAACGTGGTGGAACAATTTTTGTGGCACCACTAGAGTACAAAGAGTTAATATTGTACAGTGAATTTCTGTGGGTCGTTTCAAAATTACTAGGATTTATCGACGAACTTTTGACAATAAACCAGTGTACACAATTTTCTTTTATTATATTATAGAATTATAAAGATTGTATATTATACGATTTTTTCGAATCACATATATTAAACACAAAATTAATTGTAATTTGATGTAACTATTTTAATTTTAATTTAATTTAACGATTGTTATTTTAATTTAACGATTTTTATTTTAATTTAATGTCACTATTTTAAATTTAATATAATGTCACTATTTTAATTTTAATATAATGTCACTATTTTAATTTTAATTTAATGTCACTATTTTAATTTTAATTTAACGTAACAATTTCAATTTTACTTTAATGCAACAATGGTTACCATTTATTTTACTCGCCCCTGTATCATTAATTAAACGAGCTTAACGTTGCCCGTGTTCAATGACCAAAGTTTCGCCGTGCGATCCATTAAAAAAACAGTGCGCGATTCATCGCTTCAACATCAGCCTATTCTAACAAAAAAAAAACGAACTCGGAGGGCCGAACCTTGCACTTGGGCCTCGAACTTTTCAATGGGCCGCCGCTCGTGAATGGGCTCGCGCAGCGGCGTGTACAGGTACGTCGATCGGCGCCAAAAAAAAGAAAAAAAGAAAACGAACGAGAAAAAATAGGAAAGAAAAGAATCTATTTACGCGGAAATCGTTCCTGAAAGGAACGGAAACTTTCGGTTCCGTCGTCGTCGAATGATTATTAAAACAGAGGGCGCTGGAGAAAGTTTTTTAATTTGCTCCTTGGTAAATATAAGGTGCGCAGTGTCGAAAGTTGCCGTGCTTCTACTTAATTTTCGATCGATCGGGGGTCCCCCCACCTCCCCCCCTCCCCCCGCGGATTGCCTTATCACTCCGGGGAAGTTGGCCCTAGTTCATTATTCATACCTGCAAGAAAATCCGAGAATTCGCTTCAACTCGAACGCACAGAACTTTGCTCTTCCGCGAGGTGGGGGGGTGGTTGCTTCTAGCGGGGGGGGTCGGTGGCCGCGAGAGGGAATAGGGGGAGGGGGAGGAGGCCCGGGACTGGTTACTCCTGCTGTTAAGTATACGAACGCTTCGTTGCAACGCCTTTCGAATAATGGCGGATATAGTGCTTGCTTCAGCATTTACTGCTTATAAAGTTAAACACTCGTCTCTCTCTCGGCCCCCCTCCCCTCCTCCCTACCCTCCCCGCCCCCCCGGTCTCTACGCATTCAACCACTGCGATAATGATCGTAGTTTTATAATTGCGCCCGCTGCGGAACTTTCGCGCGCGCGCGTGCCCGAAATCCCCGCGAATCTTCGCAACTGTGTGTTTGCGCGCGGAATTCGCGACGTTTGAATTTTGTTTTCCAGACTGTCTGTACTTTTGTTCTCGGATCGATTGTTTTGCGGTCGATTGTTCGCGGTGCTGTCGCGATCGGAGATTGAAGCGAATTTAATCGAGGTTTCGAAATCTGAAAGGATTTAAATTTGTTTAAGAAATTACAATTTATCCTATTTATTGGTGTTTTAAAACAGATTTTAATTAGCAAAATTTCAAAAGAGTTATCTCGCTTCAGAAATAATCGCTAAAATTATTAAATACCGTGTAAAGCGCTGGAATTATTTAAAATATCAAGACACGTCGGTCCGAGCCAATAGAAACGATCGAATCTTAAAACGATCTGAAAACGATTTTCCTTCGCTCGATCAGCGTTCTTTCGCGGATGCGCGTCGAACGGAACATTTTCTAAATAATTTATCGAGATTCCTTTCATTCGATTCCGCGGAGTCTGGCATGTAGACGCAGACGCAGTTTGAGATCCCATGGTCCGAGATCGGCCGCGGCATCGAATGCTCGCGACGCCGCCGTCGCCGTGAATTTATGAAGATTAAACGCGAAAAATGATTAACCGGCTACCAGGAGATCATTTGCGAAGCTGTTACGCTTAATCGGATACTCGTTATGTAATTAGATCGGGAAAGTAAGTTTCTCGAGTGGAAAAGTGTGTTAACTTCGGGCGGAAACTTTTTTATATTCTCCCCGGGATGATCGAATAAAAGTGAAATAATGCAAGAAAGTTAACATCCATTCCGTTCCGCGCTGCCGGCTACATCGTCCCGCCTTTAACTATGCATTATCTTAATTAGTCTCCCGATGGTGTGTCGAGATCCGCCCTCTCTATTGTCCCTGATTTTTCGACCCGCGTTTCTCGATCGAACGACGACGAATCGAGAGAGTCGTCGGACGCTTCAAAAATCCGCGCGACCGGCTTTTGCAATTTGTTTGACATTTTCGCAAAATACTCGTTGCACTTAATATATGTATATATATATATCTCGAATGCGATACGTTCGCGTCGATATCGCGGTAGCGCAAATATCTGAACGCTCGCGAGTCTCGTTCGACGTTCAAATGGTATTTCGTCCGTCATGAAAGCTCTCCGTGCCCCGCCTCATTAAACGTTTAAACGCGCACAATCGCAAACAGATGTTTAACTTCATAAGCGGCGCGCATTTGTCGAAGAAAATAAACATTAACATGGTTAGAAATCCCTCCAGCGGGGGATCATTCGACGGCGGTGATGTATGCCCCGCCTTTGTTTCGGCAACGCAAAATAATTCAATTCGCCCGGCGAGATCGGCCATTGTGCGAAACAAATCATGATATTGTACATACTTAACATGTTCGCCCCACCCTTGTTTAATGTCTAAACAATGTGAAACCAAGCGAATTTTCTTTACGATACGAAATTATGTTTCACTGTAATTTGTATATACAATTATAAGTAATATATTGTAAGTAAGTAGTATATTATAAGTAATATATTGTAAGTAGTATATTATAAGTAAATATATCGTAAGTAGTATATTATAAGCAATATTTTATCTGTTCAAGTAATATGTTACATACAATATACTATTATTAATTCTACCTAACCTAAAATAATATAGTAAATCAATCCTTCCACTAGAATTTTTCGGTGCCTTATAAAAGGTGCTATAATACGTGCAATCTACGTCTAAAATGCGTGAAATTCGCGAGTTGCAACAAACCAGAAAACTCTTCGTTCTTCGAAACCGCGAATATAAAAGGAATAGCGCGAGGTTCGATATTTTTTCTTGGTATTTCAGGCACGCGAGCACAATATTTTCGCAATTACGTTCGGGGACGATCGATCCTATTAGGTGATAAGTTATCGCGCGCGCTGTGAACGACGGAGTATTGCGGAAAGATAATAAACCGGGGTCCCCCCACCTCCGTTGAATGAGAAAATTTTGAAAACGTCGGAAATCTATTCCGTTGAATGGCCTGTTTGACGTAACTCAACCGCCGCGGCCTGATAATAAATCAGTGTCAGCCGCGGGCCGCCTCTCCAGGCAGTGGCCGTTGAATCAGCGACGAGAACGACATTTACGATGACAGATGGTGCGCAAAATTATCTACACAAACTCGGGAAGAAATAATCGAAAAGACCGCGCGCGCGCGCGCCGCGGTAAGAAACGACGGCCGATGGAGTTATGATTACGAGAATTACCGCGGACGCGATAACAAAGTGGAACAACCAAAAAGAGAAGCGCCATCTTCCTTTTTTTTTTTTTTTTCTAGCGACGGATGCGAAAGTAATTGTAGACACCGCGCGATGGGTGGAGCAGATGATTAACGGATTCGCGGTAGAATCTTTTACGGAGATAGGATGAACAATGTTGACCGTGATACAGTCAACTTTATATATGTGCACTGTCCGTGTTGTTGGATAAGAGGGAAATTTAAGGTGACCGGTGAGACTGATGCTTTGTTAACACTGCGTGTCAGGGTGGCCACGTGTGCTTTAATCAAAATTAATTACGTGCTCTGCTGAGAGAAATTGTCAGATATTGTCATAGACTGCGTTTCTTCCTATATTTATTGTACAAAGGGAGCTTTAAAAAATGTTTTTATGTGCATGCTGAGAGAAATTAATGTTAAAAGCAATTCTTGATTTGTAAAAAGAAAGACTTGATTTGTAAAAAGTGCACCCTTGATTTGTAAAAATAAACCTTTGATTTATAAAACGAAACTCTTAATTTGCAAAAATAAACGCTCGATCCATAAAAAGAAATATAAGCTCTGAAAATACGAACATACGCGCGCGTTCACTTTTTAAATTAGAAACGAGCATCACAGCGCAAACTTGAAAGTGTATTAATGAAAATCCATGGCAATTTCACTGAAAGAAGTCCCCTGTTCGGAAAAAACATATTTTTCCGTCGTTCTATTAATTCGCGCGTAACAGTTGCGACGTAAGCAACGCGCGCGCGCGCAAACATTCATTTTGTAATTATCCGCGAACCGCGCGCGTGTTCTCTCCACAAACGAACGTCACAAAAATACACCGGTTCCGCGCGCATTGATACAAAATTCATAGCAATCTTGCTAAAAGAAATCCTCTGTTTGACAAAAATACGCGGTTTCTTTCCGCGTTCCGATTTCGCGCGAAATACGCGGAACGGGCGCGCGTGTAAATGGCGACGCGCACAAAGATTCATCGCGTAATTATCCGTGGGATGCTCTCGTGCTTACGCGTTCGTTAAACGAAAATACGGCGTTCGCTTCCGCGTTAATAAAAGCTCATTGCAATATTGCGAAAAATGTAAAACGGAACAGGAAAATTCAAAATGTAATCCGTGTATTTCGAAGATACTATAACTCCATTGAACGGTAATTTTTTTTATTAAAAAAAAAGGAATTGATTTTAGAATTTTATTTATTAGGAATTGATCAAGAACAATTGTTAACCCCTGCAGTCGGAGCCATTTTAAGTGGAAATCCATGATATTTGTTTAGGCTTATAGTGTTTCCATGTATTCCATTTTATTATTATATTAATACTAACGTATATAAAAAAAGGCGTAATTATACATTATTCATACCTTTTACACTAAATGCTCTAAACATCATTTATTAACGCTTTATACTAAATTACCGATTATTATAAAAAATTTACTTAAAATTAAAAGACGACTCGAGATAAATTAAAAACTCTTATTCGATGCTTCTCTGCAACAGCGCGCCGAAAAATAATTAACAAACAATAACGCGTCGAAGCAAATAAAAATCGTGCGATCTCCCCGGAAAGGTGTCCAAGTATCCCAACGTGTAAAACTCGTCAGCGGGCCAACAAGTGTCCACGGCCGCTCAAAACCGAGCCTTTAAACTCTCGCGTAGGGTGCGGAGCTCGCCGGTTCAAAGGTCGCCCCCCCCCCCCCTCTATCAATTGGTTCCCGTTGGCGGAAGAGGAGTAGTTTAAAATCACGGTCCGAGAGACACGCGCAGCCGAGTAAATACCGAGCGAGATCTCGGTGGCAAATCGTGTGCAAAAGTATGTAGCAGCGCGACGCAGCAAGAGAGAGAAAGAGAGAGAGAGAGAGAGCGCCGCGTGCGTGGCTGGAAAGATCGCTGGGGAAAAGCGGCTCGCGGAAGAGATACACTGTTTACTTAAGCGCTCTCGAGATATCGAAAATGGTATGTACACACTATCGATTGCTTTACATGTATACATAGAGAGAGAGAGAGAGGGAGAGAGAGAGAGAGAGCTTGTGCGGCGCGCCGAATGCATCCGATACTTCAGAGAACCGGACAGTTATTGGTACTTAAAAGAAGAGCATCGGAGAACCATAAACTTGGCCGGTCGAACCGGAGGTGGCACGATCAGGGTGCAAGGGGGGGTGGTGGTTGGGCGAGGAGGACCCGGTGGAAACCCGGCTGAGGGTTCGAGTGAGTAAAGGTGATTGTGGAGCAGAAGATGTCTCCGGCGTGTGCAGGGTGCATCTGCATTTAAAGTGGCTGCGCTTGGCAGCCACTCTTCCTCCGTCAAGTCAAAATCACGCGTGCCTTTCTGTCTGCGTCTCTCTTCCTCCCACTCCCTCCCTCTCTTACTCTCTTCCTCTCTATCTCGTCTTTCCTCTATCTCTTTTTCTCTTTCTCTCTATCTCGTCTATCCTCTATCTCTTCACCTCTTCTTGCCTCTATCTCTCGTCCTTCCTCTCTTTTACCCCCTTCCTCTCTCTCTCTCTCTCTCTCTCTCTCTCTCTATCGTCTTCCCTCTATATCTTTCTCTCTTCTTCTTCTTCCAACTCTCTCTCTTTCTATCTTTCTATTTTTCTCTCCGTTTCTATCGTGCACGTACGTGCGCGACACATCCGCGTTTCCTCGCAGAATTTCGTTCGCGTAATTTCTTCCGCCCTTATCCCGCTCATCCCTTTCCACGGCGACCCGCCGCCCTGTCGAAGCGGTTGTATTTTCCGTATTGGATATGAGATTTGTTTCTTTTTTGCGGATCAGCCGCGGAATATTTTTGCTCGGCCCCCCCACCCCGTGCGCGCGCGCGCTTTCCACCCCCCGTGGCTCTCGCCGATACAGCGGAACACACGGCGGACGATTAGAGAGAACCGGCGAGATGTCATTGTTTTGGAACTATGCTTTACCGTGGACGTTGCTCGCTCGTTTCGGGGTAGGGTGTATTTTATTTCAGGCGGAAATAGTTTTTTGGTAATCCGGCGCCGTATTTCATGCGCCCGTCTCTTCGTACGTCTCTTGAACATTGATGTTTTCATGTTTAATTCTTTGCAGTCGATTGGCGACTGCAAACTTGCAAAGTTATGGCGACTGCAAAATTGTTACTGATCAAAATTGTTGTATTGGTTTGTTGAATAATTTTTGCGTAATCTCAGTTATTTTTATTCGAGAGATTGTTGAAATGGTAATTGATGTAGTAATTAGTAATTTTTATTGTATATTAAGTGTATTAAGTTATTTAATATCGAAGAGTGTAGGTCTGAAATATTATTTTATGTTAGGGTTGAAATAGCTTTGACTGCAAAGGGGCAGTGTCATTAAAAAATGTGTATTAATAAGATTTTACAGACATGATTTTATAACCTGACGATTTTTTAAATATAATTTTATAAGTACGATTTTTTAAATATAATTTTATAAGTATAACTTTATAAGTATGATTTTATATGTACGGTTTTATAAATATAATTTTATAAGTACGATTTTATAAGTATAATTTCATAAGTACGATATTAAATAAATAATTTTTCTAAAAACTAAAAGAAATCATTCGCCATTCTAAAATTAAAAAAATTATACAAACTACCCTTTACACTATAAACGTATCAAACAACAATCAACCCTGAAGTTAACAGGCTCCAAGTTGATTGTTGCAACAAAACTTTGCTAAAATTCAAACCGCGTAAACTTTGGTCGTCCGATTCGTGATAACTCGAACCGCAGATGTCGCGAATAAAATTAGAAAATCGTCAGTTTGAAGGGTTTTGAAATTCTAATGGGAACCTATCCGGTCAGTTCTAGCGTCAACGTGTGCATGCATTAAACGTGTAACCGGATCTATTTTCGCGTCATTTCGGTCGCACGGTGAAATTGGAAGCTATCGGAGGGAGGAGATCGGTTCTCGTCCACCGTTATTCTCCGGTTAATATAAATTTTGCTATTTGCCGGCTTGCAGCCAATTAACGCTCAAGAATTCCCCTTTTGTTGTACGCCGCGAAATTGTGTCCGCGTATCAGCGTTTTCCCTGTCGCCGCGCAAATTACGTTACCGTCTCGCGCGATCATCTCGCGTATTCCGGCGCGGATCGCGAACCGGTTAATTCCTGGCGACGCGTCCCGCGACTCTTTGTTACCAACGTTTCTTTTGTCGAACGGTGATGAATTCCGTTCGGAATCATTAGCCTTTTTCCACCGTTTTTTTTCCGGGATCCTTCGGCCCGACGTACCACCCGTGATCCCTCCAGAGACACGTCCACGGCGATTGTATCTACCTGGGGGATGCCGTAGTTAATTAAAGCCGTAAATTAAGCACTGTGTTCTTCACGAGCACTTCGCCGCCGGATGCATTAGCTGCCTTTTTTTTCCTGTCGGCAATTTATAATTTCTTACGATGGTCGCGCTGTAACGAAAAGTTCACCGACGTAATTTCACGAATTACCCGCCTTTGTACATCTCCCTCTCTCTCTGTCCCATCGCCGCGCAATCCTTCTTAATTTAAACCCGCGGACATCGCGACCCGCGTATCTTTCAATTCATTAATTACCGCACACGATAGGACAATTCTTATTTTTCAACTTCCAAAAGCTGAGCTGCCAGTATCCTATTTTATTTAAATCGGCAAATGAAATTTTCAAACTTTCGCTGGGAAAATAATATTTCCAGATATTATTACTTTTATATCATAATATTATATTTATTATATTTATTTCTAAGCTTTATTTATACGATTCTCTGTGACGATGTAATTCTTAAATAAAGTTTATTTCAATGGCGCTGCAAAAGAATGTATTGTCAGTAATTTTTGATACGCCTCGTATGGGGGTGGTAGAGGTTATGTCAAAATTCTATTATAATATAAAAATTATTTTGACAATGGATCGATCCGATGTACGCTAAAGAGAAATTGTGATATTAACAATTGTGCAAGAAATATTTATTTGAAATATTTCTCGCGGGCACGACGATCTCCGTTGTCTAACCTCCATTGTTTAAGTTGGATTCGCAGCTCGGCAGCTATCGCGCAGTTGCTAATGACCAATGGAAACATAGATGCAACTTGGAATGGTGCAATCAGGCAGTTTAGTTTACGTGGCACTGGCCAAAATTTCGGACATTTCAAACAAGCAGGAGAACTTATATCGGTGATTACGGTTAGACCGCTTCTAAAGTGCATTTTTATATTTGCAACGACTTTTAAAACGCAGTAACTATTTTAGAACTGGACTAAACGAATAGAATTGTTTTCAAATGATACAGAGACTGGTTTACTAAACAATTGTTGGAATACTTTTATTTTTAATTTAGCTATTGCTTAGAATAAAAAAAGAAAATAAATACTCTCCTTTTCTTAATATTTTTAACTAGATTTATAATAAAAATTTAAGAAACGAGAGTTCTTTAATTTCTTTTGTTTTTATTCCAAGTTACAGTAATATTGCAATAAAGTCCTTTTAGTTAGTCCTTTTAGTATACTATTCCTTCTATTATCTAAAAATAATTGAAACATTTTGGTCCACTTTTAAAACAATTATTACGAATTAAACAGTGTCCGAATATTAATAGGAAACACTGTATTTCCATATGAAAATATCTGTTGCATATCCGCGCACGGAAATAATAGAAGAAAAAGATGAATAACGATTAGCTGTTACAGCGACAGCGATAAACGTTCCTCCGTTATTCATGAAAATGTAGAGAGACGACAGGGCTCGCAAAATAACACGTCGTAAATAATTGAAAATCTATTACAGCTCCATCAAAAATATCGCATACATTATTCAGAACCGTTCCGACAGATACACTGTTATTAAGATCGCATCAATATGCAACTAGCAGCTACTACCGAAATCACTTGCCGATACCCTAAAATAACTTATTCTCAAATAGCGAGTCTCTCCTTTCTGCCAATCTCTCAATTGATATTTCAACCCGTGATAAATGAAAAAAAATAAAAATATCTTACTAAAATTTCTGTTAAATTCTGCAAATAAAATTCTATTATTTCTATTGCAATAAATTTGTTCCTAAAGGGTTACCAAGTTTTTTAAAAAATATTTCGTTTTGTAAGGGTGCTAGAAAATCACCTGACTCCAGTATTCAGCCAATAAACTGTACAATAATCTCCTAAATAGCAAATCCAGGGTATACTAAATTTCAAAAAATATCCCACCACGTCGCCGAGTCTCCTTTTTCGCGAACAATTCGAACGACACTTGTCCAAGCCGAAAGTGTATCGCGGTCGACCAACGTCGGACAGTCCGAGTAACACCTGGGCGTAAAACTTTTTGCCGCATAGGCAACTGAGTTCTTGCGGCGCGGCGTGTCCAAAGCGAAAATAGTTAATCAACACGGACAAAACCCCGGGCCACCGTAAAATTTCTTTAAACGTTACACGCGTCGCCCTCGCCCGACACGATTATTTCTTTGCCGGAATTGCGCGCCTCTCTCTTCGACGAATACGCGCCGCCGAATGCGCCGCGCCGAAGAGGGATGACGACCAAATGATCTTCGAGGCGCGCGCGCGCGCGGGGGGGGGATCCGCGGACACCGTTGAAAGGTCAAAGCAAACGATTGCCTAACAAGCGGGGGCTCTCTGGCTCGGCGATACGGAATATAATATTAAAGGAAAAAGCTGCTCGGCGCGCGTACGCGGGGCGATAAGCATCCGGCGCCGTTAATCTCGGCCGGCGTAGGCGTCTTTTGTGCGCGCGGCAAGTTCCGAGCTTCTAACGAGAGGAAAAAGCGGCGGTAGCGGCAGCGCGCGGACCGAGTTTATACACTTTGAGAGGGCGATGCCGCAATCCCGGACATTTTTACGTTGATAATCCAGCGGGAGCAGCATGGCCGGCCTGCAAAAGGTCGACAAAACTGTGTTGCAAAGTTGAACGGCGGCGCGGCGCGGCGGCGGCGGCTCGCGAGCGCCGCGAAACTAAGCCCCGCGTCCGCCCGTGACGTAAGGACGAAGGCTCTATTGTTTGTATTCCCACGTGTGTATGGTTCCTTGAAAAGCTAGGCCCATAATTTTACCGTTTTTGCTGGCTCTCCTCTTCCCTCCACCCCTCCGCAGCCTCTTTTTTTTTATACAGGCGGTCTCGTTCGTTCCCGCTGTTCTCCTCTCTGTTCCTCTCGAGCCTTTATCATTCGAGACCAGGATGAAAGCGCCGACCGCATGAAAGACCGCCTTTTTGCCCGGGGAAATAAAAATTACCATGTCAGACATAAACCGCTCTCTCTTTCCCTCTCCTTCTCTTTCTCTCGCACTTTTTCCCTACCTTTCGCTCTCTTTCTCTACCTCTCGCTCTTTCTTTCTTCCTCTCACTCTTTCTCTCTATCTTTTTCTCTCTTCCTCTCTTTTTCTCTTCATCTCTATCTCTCTTCCTCTCTTTCTCTCTATTTTCTCTCTCTCCCTCTCCATCTCTCTTTTTCTCTTCATCCCTATCTCTCTATCTCTCCTCGTCTCTTTCTCTCTTCCTTTTTCTCTCTTCCCATGCACGGCGAGAGCCAGCCTGCTGCTTCTCTTCTTTTCCTCCATTTTCCCGCGCTCCCCCCGCTCTCCTCTTCTCGGCAAGCTTCCTACGTTCATCCTGCTCCTTCCTCCGACCGCCCCGCCGCCCCCCTTCATCCCTACTTCGCCCGGGTACCCTTCACGAGAGAACAAAGATTCCCCGGCTCTGTGTTTCTCTCGCGTAGCTTTATTAACGCGGTATTCAAACCGCGACGCATGCAAGGATTCCCCGGTCTCTCGCGTGGAGCTTCGAACGTAAATAATATTTGTACGCGTTGCTCGAGCGCGGTTCAACATCGCGAGCTGATGTACGCGCGACCCGATGCCAGGCGATCAGTTGCCACGGCAAATTAGGGACGGGGATCCTTTGAAATTAATGCTTGGAAGCTCGCGAGCGCCACGGGTTTTCTTTCGCGGCTTCGGTCGACGATTTTTCAGGGCTCGCGGGATTTGATTGGAATTAACGGGGATGAGTGAGTTTTTATTCGGTGGCGTGGATAGTGTGGTGAGTATTTTGATTATGTGATTGTGGTGAAATTGTTTTTAATGTAATTTATTATTCGAATTTTGTGGAGAAATTTTTGTGCCCAAGAGTGGTTTATTTTTGGAAAGAGAGTTAATGTTTCAACCCTTTGACAGAGAAATAAAATTGTGAAACTTGACGATAATAGTATATTTAACTGTCTTTAATTTTCGTAAATTTATGTTAAGAAGATGTGTCAACAATTTGGTATTGTTTTCTAAAAAAATATTGGACCTGCTCAAAATTCGTTTCGTAGCATTTTGCATTCGATATTATTTTATTAAAAAATGTTGTACCTATACACAAATCACCCCTTTATTTTACAATATTTTATGATAATTATTATAGTGAATTTATTATACTAAAAAAAAATTATTTCTATGAAATTTCTGGACGACTTTAAAATCTCATTTTCGAAAAGAAAAATTAATGTTTCAACCCCTCCACTGTAACATAAAATTAGAAATATTACCAAAAACAGTATATCAAATTGCGTTCAATTTTACTAAATTTACGCTAAAAAAATCATATCAACAATTTGATATTATTTCACTGAGAAATACCAGACGATGATTGACCTATATAAAAGTCACACCCCTTGGTCCCGCAGCGTTTTACGGCGATTACTATAGCGAGATTATTGTAGCAGTGGACGGTGAAATTTTCGTTAGCAAGTTTAAAAATAGGACGGTTTTAAATAGCGCTATTCGGGGTCTTATCGGGAAGAGTTGTTGGAAAATTTAATTCGGACAAAGTGGCGGCGTTCTATATTTCACCGGGGGCGTAGAATTCACGAGAGATTAGAGGAGTCCCGGCGCGCCCGGGATGTTATTGGAGTTAATTAAGGTCGCAGGTGTAGAACAAATCCGCTAAATTGATAAAAATACCATCGGTTCAAGGGTTCATTATAGTAATCTCTTTAATCCTTGACGGCGGGTAACGGCGGCCGACCATATTTCCCGCGATCTTTCTTCGTTCCCTTGCATCCCCAAAATAGGGGAGGGGGAGGATAGATTATGGAACGGCAAGTGTCGCGTAATCCAAAGTTATGGCGGCGGGCCTGGTTCGACCATATCTTCGTTCGCACCAGATTTAAAATTGGTTTCTTCTCGAAATCCCCGTCGCAATTTTCTTCGGTCCCCGGTTTACCCGGCCGCGATCGTACCGGTATTATCGTCGGAGTTACGTTAATTCCGATAGTTCCGGGTTTCTCGATGCGTCGATGGTAAAGGATGCTAAGAGAACAATGATCGAACCCTTTGATCGACGATCTATATATAAACGAAAATATTCTGCGTCGGTTGTGGAAATAATTTTTCAATAGTTTCTGAAATATAGACAAAATAAGTGAGGTTATTGGCTCGTGCAATATTTTTAATTTTATTAATTTATAAATACAAATAAATTCAATAATGTCAAAATTATAATTCGACATAATGAATTCCTAGAAAATTTATTATTTATTATAAAATACTATTTTTAATCGTTTTCAATTATATACAAAAACCTTTAACAATTTTTAAAATATAAACTCTTTAAAAAATATAAAAATAATTTCGTCAAAAATAAAATAGATAATAATTAATACAATGTAACGTAATAATTGTATAAGATAGTCGATCGGACAAATTCTGATCGAAAATTGAATAGGCCGCGTTTGAAGTAAATTCACGTTAGGCACGGGGTAAATCGCAGTTGGCCATTTCATAGTAAGGAGAGAGGCCGGGCGAGGAACTTCCGAGCTTAGCGAACTTCAACAAACTTAGTCTACCGAGATCCATTAATACTCATGTAAATTTTTAACGAGTATCTTTTATCACAGTCGCCAAGAACGTGTGGCCCGGCTTACCGCGTAATGAACTTTTGTGTAGCTCCCCGGCATAAACCCTTCGCCGCCCCCAAGAAAATCCCTTTGACAACGAACACGTCGGATTTGTCGTATAATCATGATCGAATGGCGTCTTCGAATCATTCGAACAAGTCTGTGCAAGATGATGATACTTAACAATAAATTATAGAATTTTAAGAATTTGATGACTGAGGGTTTCAAGAATTTTTTAGTAATTATATTGTTATATTTTATATTTGCGTTATTATTACTGTGTTACATATTTATGTTATTATTACTGTATTGCATATTTATATTATTAATACTTTAGTATTGCATATTTATATTATTAATACTTTAGTACTGCATATTTATATTATTAATACAGTATATCGCAATTGCAGTATTAAAATAGTGTGTTACAATTATACTGTTTAAAGAGTATATTGGAATAATTACGTTATTAATAAAGTGGAACATAATTGGACTATTGAAAATGTGTATTAAAATTGAACTGTTAGGAAAGCATATTATAATTGGACTATTGAGAAAATATTATCATAATTGTATGTATATTAAATAGGTCTATCATAATTACATTAAATTATACTATTAACATTTCAAAATATAATTATCACAATCACTTTAAAATGCAACGTTCTAAAATTAATTTTAAATCCATTACAGTCTCTTAATTCGATTAAAATTCACAAGACCAATACCACGAATATGAATAAAATAAAAAAAAATAATCAATATGAAAATAACTTCGTCATGGAATCCTACTTGAAAAGACCCAAATATTACAATTATCTCAAATTTTTTAGTCTATTAAAAATGGTCGTCAAAGAGTAAAAACAGAACTAAATAATTCAAAAAAAGAAAAATTCCCTAGTTGCGCTAAAAAGGTGTCGATTAATATAAATACGAAAAATAGTGCCGTGGAAAATCAGATGGTCACGTGTCGCGGTGTTTCGATAAGGAGTCGTGCCGGGGCTCCGTCGAACGGGCCGAGTAATCCTGGCGCGCGAGGCCGAAATCTGTAGGCTCTGGCGCCGGGCTGTAAATCACACCCGAGGCAAAGTCAATCCGGAAAACAGGTTCCAAGCGTCGAACTAATAACGACCGGAGTTTAATCGCGCGTGCCTCTTTAGGACCGTTAAAGCCATTTAACTTTAGGGCAAACGCCACTTCTCGCCGACGGAGAGAACGACGACGGGAAATCGAGGGGGGGTCGGCTAGATGGCTGCGAGAGAGAGAGAGAGGAAGAGAGAGAGATAGAGAAATAGAGAGAGGCGCGCGTCGTGCCCGGGAAACGCCGCGGCCCGACCAGGCGAGAATCGGGCTTTACATTTGACTGGGGGAAAGCTAGCTTTTCTTCGCCCGTGGAGAAACGCGCGCGCCGGATTCCCGCGTCTCTTCTTTCTCTTCTTCCATTTTATCCCCGATTCGCCCGGCTCCGGCCCCCTTCCTTCACCCCCCTTCCCACGCCAATCCTCCCCCCGTCGGCATCCTCGCCGGCTCTCGAGTTCCATTCTTTCGCGATCCCCTCTTTGTCTCGCAATTCCTCGCCGTAAGAACCTATGAATATTTCAGCGGTCGAACCTTGACGGCACGCTAAATCGCGTATGCGGCTCTGCATATGCTCCCGTGTAATATACAAACACTCGGCGAACCTCTCTGATTTCACTCGATGCTCGAATTACCTGGCGCCCGACCACGCCGCCGGGCTTCGACGCCCGATCCTAGACGAGCGAAATCATTTTCACCGTTATCGCCGGCTTCTCCTCCTCCACCTCCTCCTCCTCCTCCACCTCCTCCTCCTCCTCCACCTCCTCCTCCTCCTCCACCGTCAGATCGTATATTTAAAGCAGCCGTTTATCTCTTATGGTTTCTGTTGTTCGGAACTATTTCGGGTCGGGTTTCCCTTCTATTCCCGCGAACGCGATTGGTCCACCGAAAATTCGGCGATGCCGGAAGTGCTGCTGTAATTTGACTTTCGATGCTTGCGTGGATTGTACTGATTTCTTCCAGGTCTCTTTGGAATGCGAATTGCTTTTGTATGTTTTATGGGGTGGCTAGTTTGGTGTATATTGTACTTGGTGTGGAATTGTGTTATTGCGAAATTAAGCGTGTACGATGTATGCAGGTGTCTAAATATAAAATCGTAGTAAATGTAAGGATATAAATAAGTAATTATAATAAATATATATAATATAGATAGAAAATTATAATGAGTATACAATGATAATAAATGTAAAATATATAAGTATAGAATCGTAATATATAAAAATCATAAATATAGAACAAATGTATACGGTCATAATTAATATAGAATAGAAATATAAAATTATAATAAATATATAATATAAATATACAACTATAATAAATATAAAAGATGAATACACGATAAAAATATCAAAAATAGACGATCGAAAAAAGAAATTAACTCTACTGAATTAAATTTCGCAAAAATTGCAGAAATGGCAAAAATGGCAAAAATAGCAAAAATAGCAAAAATAGCAAAAATAGCAAAAATAGCAAAATTTGCAAAAGTAGCAAAAATAGCAAAAATTCGCAATTCAACAACTAATTCAAAATAAACTCTCAAATCGAGTCAATTTTGACTCTCCATAAGAACTACGGTTATCCGCGGCGGAGCGAATTAAATTCCGAGATTTAATTAAATACGACGTAAGTTACGAGACTAGAGGGGGGGTAAAAATACTGCGCCGCGAATGGGCCGGGATTATAACCGGTCGCATTATAGCGCCCCGGCGTTATCTCATAAGACCAATTTGCAAAACGGAACAATTGTAATCGAAATGGAATTTATTCCACAGGGGAGTTATTCGGTTCGATAGCACCGATGCGGAATGTTACCACTGTTTCACGTATGCTACTGCTGCGTCGCGTTACCTACGCGCTCTATTATAATTACTCCTTTACCGAACGCATAATGATAACGATAGCTGATAAAAAGGCGAACAATGAAACGTCTTTCATGAATCGCGGGTTGATTGTAAATATAAATCGACCGCAAAGGTTTAACCCTTTGCACTAGAATGGCGACTCTAATGCACCACAAAAATTATTCTATTTCATTCCAAAATAATTTTTGCAACAATAAGGTTTAGATTTAAATAAAAATTGTCAAGTAGTAAAACTGTTGGTAGGAGTCACAAGAATAAATTTTGTATGCACAAAAATTTATTTTGTTAAATAGAATGGAAATACCACGAACCAGAAAAATTATTTCGAATTTACAAGTTAAAATGGCTCCGAGTGCAAAGGGTTAATATAGTCTTCCGAGTCCTTCGGTGTCAATTTTTTCATTCCACGATAATACCGCCGCGTCCGACCATCGCTCATTCTCTCCACTCGCATCGAACATATTTTTCGTTGAACCGCGTTTCCGCCCCGCGGAACTGCCCTCGCTTATGTCCAATTATTCTAGCATAATATTGCGATTGTTATAGTAACAAGTGTTGACGGAAGTAGAAATAATCGACGCTCGACGGCGGGAACAATCGAACGCTTTATATTCGTTCGCATCGATCATTCTCAATCAAGTTTCAGATTTCACTCGCATTTAATCCGAATCATTCACTGCGACGCACGAATTTAACCTCGATTAATTCGATTCCCATGCCGAAGCTGGCGACGCCATTGGAATTATTTTCGTTCACGTACTCGATCATTTTTAATTACTTCTAAACACCGATTGTTTCTCTTGTTCTTTATGGATTTGAAAAAATGCTGCGTTTTAGGGGCTTTTATTTCAGAGGGTATACTATTTATTTTTTTTCCTGTATATTTTTTATTTTCTTTTTGTACAGTCTTTATTTTTTTGTATTATATATTCTTTATTCTTTTCTTGTATGTTTTTTATTTTTTTTTATATTGTATACTGTTTATTTTATTTGTATCGTACACTCTTTATTTTTTTTGTATTATATACTCTTTATTTTTTTTTATTGTATACCCTTTATTTTTTTTCTTTGTATAACCTCTACGTTTTTTCTTGTATACTCTTTTATTTTATTTCTCGTATACCCTTTCATTCTGTCGTATTCTGGTATTTTTTCGTCGATGCTTTTGTGCAATTTTCGTGGTCTAATCGGTGGATCGGAAGACAAGGTTTGTTAGGGGGAAAGCGAGACGTCTCTCGAGCCCGCGGTTTGCCAAGCCTCGGATATCAGACGGCGGCGCGGGTGTGCGGCGGCGGATCGGCGACGCGGCGAAACTTTCGCGTGATATTCGGTCCCGGGCGGGTAACAGCACGATACATTGCATCGCGGCTTGCCGTGGCTGTCCGCCGTTGCATTCTAATTACATGTCACCGGCACTGTCGTTGTCGTTACAAAGCAATCAGCCGGCGAAACGGTGTTTTGTATCCGACACCGTTCGGCCCCCTATCCTTTCTCTCTCCGCCGTGGACCAGCCGCCTATATACGCCCCTCCGCGTCCCCCCCCCCCCCCCCTCCCTCCGCTCGGCAAAGTCGTTCCGTTGCGTTGCCAACAACCTGTTACACAATCCCGGAAGATACACAAAGGGGCAATTTATGCCCGGCATAGCGCGCGCCGCCCGGGGTCGGCCTGCGCGGAAATTCGAAGCGCCGGGTCCGCCACGCAAATCTCCGCGGCACAAGGAATGCACAATGCGATGCCGCGCTTACAACAGATTTCGATTAGCCGAAAGTTTATTACCTATGAACAATGGGTAGGACGCCCCGCCGACGCTGATGCTGCCGATCCGCGCAACCATACATATATCCCTCCTCCCCCCCCCCCCCCCCCCCCCCCCCCCCCCCCTCTTCTATGCAATGGAATAAACGGTCGCGCCGAAACTGGCCGATTCGTTTCCGAAACATGCCTTGCCAGATAACCGGCCGCAACGCGCATTGTTGTAACCGGTTCCATCGACAACGAGCCTAGCGCGCGGCCCGCGTTCGCCAGAAGGGGTGGGCTTTGTTTAAAAATCATCGAAATGTAGTTACGCCGCTGTTCGCGCTGCCGAATAGCCGACGCGGATTACAATACGTTATCCTAAGGCTGAACATCGACGCGGTCTGTTGTGTCAGCGCGCGCGCGCGCGCCGCCGCTAACAATAAGCTTCGTTGGATATCCCTCCCTCCCCCCGCCGCGTCGATGTGCTCGTTCGACTTCGTGCTGCTGCTGCTGCTGCGCCTCTCGGATTTCCGAACTTTGATCCGCGGCTCGTCGATGACTGCCGCGCAGAGGTAAGGAGGATTTTCATGGCGCGAATTTATTGACCGGAAACGCGGCCCTCTCTCTCTAGGATTTCTATCGTGCCGACGAGATAATGGCGACCAAACTTTCACTGGGGAGTCAAGGTTCGATGGCGAGTATTTTAGATGGAACAACATTTTATACGGAACATTGTTTTATTTGTGTGGCGATGATTCGATTTTTTGGATTTAAGGTTAAATTTTTTAATTTGCAGGGTTTTGCTCAATTTGTTCTGAAAAATAAGGGATGTGGTTAGGGGTAGTAAAGGGGTGAAGGGGTTGTAGATACGAAGAAAAACGTGTCAAAGATTTGATTTTTTAGATTTGATTAAATTTGTTATTTTATACGTTTTTAGTTAGCTTCTTAATATTAAATAAACGATAGAGTTTGGTATAGTAAGTGAGTGGAAGGATTGTAGATATATTAAATTGTGAATACAAATATGTATTTATAAAGGCATAGATACATTTCTTTTCAATTATTGTCTCTGCTATCATTTCACTAATTTACTTAAATATAGCATCGCTTTTTTAATTTAATTATTTGGTTAATAGTTCTATTAATATTACAAGCTAATATATAGCTTGTAATATTACAGAGAGCTAGTATAATATTTCAAAAAGTTCATCGAAGAGACGAGGCTGGAATATCTAACCTTAAAATAATTATTGTTCGAGAACGTGAAAGTGTATTTCGATTGACGTCGTTTAAAATCTTTATTTACAGAAACTGTGATACGAACGATGTCGAGCGTGTCGCGCCAAAAAGTTTCCCCCCCAGCAAATGTTGTGGCTGAAAACTCGCGGCTTAGCGTTCGAGTCTCATTATCTGCTGTTATAATGGCGTTACAGACGCAGAATACGTCTATGGCGAAGTTGCGCTAACAAGGGAACTTCGGCCACTCGAAAATTCCGATTTTGTTTGAACTATGCGGGTATCGTACGATTTCTGTTCCGCTGCATTTTGCTTCGACACTTTATTAAATACAGATCCATAGATCTTTAATTTATCGATGACGAGATTTAAGTAGAAAAATTTCTGATGATCGAATTTTCGTTAACTAGGTTACGATTTTATCATAAATTAATTAGACTTGGATTTGGAAATTAATTTTGCTATGTCACTTGATAGTAATTGTGGTAATTCTGTTTTGTAATTTTATTATTTATATGTAAATGACGCGACAGTTAATATCTACGTTATTATTAAATAATATTAACGCTTTGTATAAGTTTTTACACTATGTGACTATTGAATAACATAGCGTTAAATATTAACATTTCGACTGTCGGGTCACCCAAATGTAACCTCACTTTTGAAAATTTAATTTCCATGAAATATTAAACAACTCTATTATTAAACAACACCGCGTAAAAATTAATATTTCAAACCTGAACCGACAATTCTGTCATCTCTATCAAGATGAGATCTGACAATGAAAGGCGTCAACGCCTTAACATCTCTTTAATAAATCAAAAACTAGAATCGGCTGGAATAATTCAAGATAATCGACTTCTGATGAACTGCTTATAATAAATTCTCTTAAAATAACGAAACCCGGATCGAATTAATTAAATACAAACTTGTACTCCTCAGACTCGCGTAACAATAAATCCACAGCTTGTACTATTGAACCTGGCGAATGACTCACGAAAGAGGTACTATCGAAGGCGTTCGGCAACAAAACGACGTGTCAGCGCAGTGATTTTGGCATCGAATCGCGAAAGTTAAAGCCGTCGCGATTGCGCAAAAGACCTTCGACCTGATCTATGCGCGATCTGGTCCAAGAAAGCGCTGCGTTCGCTGTGTCACGGGACTGCGAACCGGATAAATAAATATATGAAGAACCAACTGAGTCTTTTTGTTCTATAGTATAGATCATAGCTATAGTATATAGCTTTCTTGCCTATAGTATAGTCATATTGTTCAAATTAAATATTATATTGTGGAAGGTAATTATAAGGTGAATTAATCTACCTATAGTTATAGTAATTAATATAGTAATGTAGTAAAACTAGGCGCGATTTAAAAGCTTCTGAGGCAACTTAGGTTACTAGTGGATTACTTAAGGCTTCTTCTGGCGAAGAGTGGTTTTCATATGGTTGTGACTAGCCCATGGAATTTCTTCTATGGGATCCTGAAGTGACGTGCTATTGTCCTTATCTTATTTCAAAGTAGTCAAAAAATTATATATTTAAGATCTATATTAATTACTGATAATGAATCCTAAAAATCTGGCTATATGGCTAAATGCGTCATGACATGATCGAAGGTACTATCGTTGCAAAGGGCGCACTGCTCCAACGGCAGCCCACCGAGCGTCGATTCGCCGTCGAAACGATCTCGCGGAACAGTTGTTACGTTCAAACGTGTTCGCGGGGGAGACGAAAACAAGAACGCCGTCGGGGCCGCGCGGTCACGAAATAAAAACCTCGAAACGCACACAATTAGAGAACGATATATACGGCAGATCGGCGCGTACGAAACGGAACGATTCCGCTAGGAAAACAGAAGCCGCTTTAACGAGCACTGCGCCGCCGAGATAGCTATGCAAAATACGTTTTCTCGCGGCGACGGCGGCGGCGGCCCAGCATCGACGCGCCGCGCCGCGGACAAATTGACTTTGATATGAGAAGGAATAAAGCCGAACGAAAGACCGCAAGGAATAAAGCGCGACCGTTCCGCGCCGGAAAAAAACAGCTGAGTCCACCGGTTGTGTTCGACGAGAACCGGCCGCGAACTTATGCCGGCCGATCGCGCGACGAAATCGCCGAGGGAAAATTGCCCGGGAAAACCGAGCACCGCTTTGCATCACCGCAAACCGAATTCACCTTCGTTCGGTTCACGGCGGAGCCGAAGAGGTTCCTGGGTTACCCCCCCTCCCCACCGGCGTTTGCGCCCGACGGCGGCAACTTCGCCTTCCGGCGACGACGTCGACCGGGACCTCCGAAAGTTTGCCGAACCAATTGCTTGGGCCATGACTTTTCTGGCGCGGCCATTGGCGACGGCCGGGGACCGGCCGCGATCGTCTTGGGAACCATGTCGATTAGTCATCCGATCCCGGCGACGGTTAATCGGTTTACGAACTTCCGAATTGCCGAACCTCCCCTCTCCCTCTCCCCCCACCCCATTCGTTCCTCCTACGATTAACTTTGTTTCTTACGATGTATTCACTTGCCCGGGTCTCGATGCGGAACTCGCCGGTTATTCTTGCGCCGATCGGCGACTTTTCGGCCGCGATTGCGTAGCTTTATACGTTGTTTCTGACGCTTTTAGTGTGCTACAGTTCTCGGTTTGTTGCGAGAATTATGGCTGCTGTCTGTGACAGATTTTACTGTATTAAATTCGATGGAAGAAGTGGTTTAATAAATTCAGTCATAGAGTCGAGATTTATTTTAGGGTTCATTTCAGTGATTTTTGTAATATTATTTGTCATCTGGTAGGTTCAATAATAAAAAGAAAATTGTTAAGAATTGTCAAAAATTGTCACCATAGTTATAGTGCCATAATTGTGGTAGCATAATTATGGTACCATATTGCAGTGCCGGAATTACAGTATTATAATTACAGTATCATAATTGCATTAGTATAGTTATATCATAATATAGTACCATAATCAAGTACCACAGTTATAGTAATACCACAATTGTACTAGCATAATTATGATGGTACCATAGTACAGTACCATAACACAGTAGCATAATTCTGATACCAGAATACAGTAGCATAATTCTGATACCACAATATAGTAGCATAATTCTGATACCACAATACAGAACCAATATAATCTCCTAAAAAAATTGTAACTAAATAAATAATCGTCGTCAAAGGGTTAAACCGAAATGACAAACGAGGAGGCGATCTCGTTGATAACGGTCGCGTTACAATGCGGCTAAAAACATCGTCGCCAAAACGTTCGACAAGGATTATTTCGCTTAAGAATTATTCATAGTCTCGTTCGCAGAAATACATAATGTTACGGAAAGCTCAGCAGCAAATGGTTTTGATTAATAGTTGGCACACGTGGCTTGTGCAGAACTCATCAGTATGCGCAACTTTTTGGCCTGAGGTGATGTTGTACAGAGAGCGGTTACCAATTTTAATCGCGCTCGATTCGGCCTCCTGCGACCGTTTAGCGTTTCTAAATGCGCGACGGACGAAAATAAGGGAGAAACAATTCGAAATAAACATCCTTCGTGCCGCTGTTCTCGATAAAATACGCGTAATTTGTAAATTAGATAAAAATATGGATATTTATAATTCTTTGTACTCTGGATCATTGTTAACCCTTTGCCAACCAGCCCTTATGGACTTTTATATTGTATAGTATATTATATAGTATAGAATACGTTTGTAACAAAGTAAGACATAATAATGTTCAATAAAATGCATTTTGTCAGATAAAATGGAAATAAGAGAAATAATTTTATTATTAAATGTCTAGTGATGTACTAGGTTCACGATGTCCCCTGAGAGGAGACAACGGAGTGCAAAGGGTTAAATATTTTCTTCCACCACTTCTGGGTGTTAACTTTGATCGCATATAATTTAAAATTAATATAAATACAATACAAATATTATATTAAATATTAGTAAAATAATGGACCCAATGAAGTAGCGAATCTAGCGAAAGAAAACGAAATTAATATCCTGGCGAAAATAATATTTCGAAATCGATCACGGCCTCCTTCGCGCCGCCGGAAATCGGATTTCCCGCGTAGCCGGCACCGCTAAACAAATAAATTAATCTACTTTGAAAATTCGATTCTACGGCCGACGCGTTTTGGAATGCAACACTCACTTTGATCGATCCCCGGCCCGGGCGACGCTGCGAAGAATGCGCACCGTCGATTGTTCCGCCGAACAAATGTGCGTGTGTGTGTGTTTCGAGCACCCCGGAAATAAACAGGACCGGTTTATAGGATGCCATTAATGCTGTGCGCAATCATTTACAAACTGTTGTCCGTTCGAGTCTCATCAAAACAGTATTCCAAATCATTCGAAACGAAACTATGGCTGTTTGTAAATTGTTCGGTGGGCGGAGGGAGGAGGAGGAGGTTGGCCGTCCTCCCGCGACTCGTTCTAATTGTTTTTACTCCCCGATTTAGGCTGTCCGGATATTTTCAGCGAAATTATTCAGCAATTATGTTTATTTGGTCGATTTAACAATCGTTGAATTATCACGCGAAATTACCGATACCGAAATTAACAGACAACGTTTCTACGATAGCAACGCGTTACGTGTTTTATTGCATTTGTTCAGTTATTAAGTCCACCGGAAAATTCTATTTATTTTTGAAAAGAAGGAGAACTTTGTGTGCACCTAGGATTATTATAATAATTTAATATAATCTGTTGCCAGAGAAAATGTCATTTTTGAGAAATACATGTCGTGAATAAAATGACATAACCTCGATATAATTTTTGTAATTTATTAAACATATTTAATATTCACCGTGTTTGTTAAATTAAATATCAAAAGTCATCGCGGAGTATTTATTGCAACGTGTACAATATTTCCGAGCCGACTCTTTATGTCGCGATAAGAATCGCTCGAAAATTCATTCGGAATTGTCCCGGGGTTGTTTCGCTCGAATCGATAAAAGTGCCTGTTGCCCCACGGAAAAATGATTGTTGCATGAATGTTGACGATCGGAAAGCAACTGCCCGCCGATCGAAAGTCTTTCAGCGTGTGCACACAGCGGCCGGGCCGGGCCCTGGTTCTTTTATCGTCGGCCGTGTATGATCGATGAGGTTCCCGATCGACGACATGTAAGGAAGAATGCAGTTTCGACTCTTTTATTTATTTTTTTTTCCCCCCCTCCCCTTCCCCTGACAAATGACTCGACCCGCGCCAATCGGAAGCGGATCTGAAACGTTATGCATCATCGGCCGAGCAACAAGACGTTCGTCGCGAATCGTCGGGCGATCCCGTTTATTCGTCGCGTATCTCGAAAATGGAATTCGAGCGCGACGAGGCGGAGATTCGATCGATCGATCGACTCGATATTCTTGTATTTAATCGCGAACAAAGTGATATTTTGAAGACATTTTTACTTGAGACGAGTATGGTTGGTGGAAAGTATAATAGTAAAACTATTGACGATTAAAGTCGTCGGAATAAAAAATATTGCGAGCGTCGACGATTATACTCGTCACAATAAAAATATTGCGATCGTCGACGATTATACTCGTCACAATAAAAATATTGCGATCGTCGACGATTATACTCGTCACATTAAAAAATATTGCGATCGTCGACGATTATACTCGTCGCATTAAAAAATATTGCGAGCGTCGACGATTATACTCGTCACAATAAAAAATATTGCGATCGTCGACGATTATACTCGTCACAATAAAAAATATTGCGAGCGTCGACGATTATACTCGTCGCAATAAAAAATATTGCGAGCGTCGACGATTATACTCGTCGCAATAAAAAATATTGCGATCGTCGACGATTATACTCGTCGCAATAAAAAATATTGCGATCATCGACGATTATACTCGTCACAGATTAAATATTATCTAAATCACTATTTTATTATATATTGATTACATTTTACTATAGAAATAATGTTATATATTAATTACATTTTACTATAGAAATATTATGATATATTATCATATTTTAACTACATTTTACTAAAAAATATTATTTCTAAAATTCTTCGATATTCTATCGAGATAATGATTTGAAATCGAGCCCGCATGAAAGACAAAATTACACGGATAAAATGACCTCTTTTCCACGGCACGTTTTAGTATAATGTCGCGTCGCATTGCCGCAACTGTCTTGTTATAAATATTTGCTTGGTTGGCCACGGACAGCGAAATCGGGTTCGATCGTCGGGATGACGTCGCCCGAAACGCTCCAGCCATTTTATACGAAAAGAGATTTTCTGATTTTGTTACTAGGGTTCAGTGGCTCGTTTTAGAGAGGTTTCCCCGTTGGTGCACATCGACAGATAATTTAGCGATATTAGGGAACGAGCACGGAAAATTACGTCGAAATTCCGTATCGGGCCGGGTAGGGACCGGGAAATATCGAGTGGAAAATTGTTCTCGGCGCAATTGTATTCAACGACCACCGCTCCCGCCTGTAATAAACCCTAGCATCGATCGCAGATTATTTCTGACTTCTGCTTCTTAGAGCCTCTTTAATCGTTCTACAAATTATAATCGAACCGATCCTAATTGCCTGATAGATCGGCGAACCGTTCTGTTCGCGATAGAAAATATTCTGTCCTCGTTGATGACGATTAACCACCGCTTGACTGCACTGGTTTGACAGAAAAATTATTTTTATCCATTGCAAGTCGAGTACAATATTCTTTTCTTAATAATTCTAATAAATCTAATTTAGCAGGTATTTTCAGTTTTTTTTTTCAATTGTTTCAACATTTTCAATTGCACCATTTCAAACATATCAAGTCCGCGTTGTCACGAGTGATAAAATACCACGACACAAACGCGATGAATAATAAATCAACCTTCGCTCTCTCGATCGATTAACCCTCGTCCAATTAACTCGTCTGCTAAATATTTTGTAAAATTTAACAGCGCTAATATTTTTGTTCATTTAGGTATTCTTTCCGCTCGACGTCGAACAGAATAGTCACGTTTCACGCGAACGTACCGGGATGTTAATGATCATTTTTACTTCTCCCCAAGGTTTATTTCTCTTTTCTTTCCCGCGCTTCCTGGTTTAATTCTTGGGTTCCGAATTTACGAGACAAATAAAACTCGACCGCGGTTAGACGGTCGAAAAGCTGTCTTGCCCGGCACCGATGAAAAACCGTCCGCATGCCATACGCGAATTAAACACGTTCACGGTTTTCGCGTGACCAGAAGAATGGGGTCGCGACGATTTTTAAATAAAAAGGTTAATAAGTGACACGTAATGGAGACAAGTGTCGGGGGCGCAATTAACCTAGAAGCCATTGTCAATCCGACGCGGCACCGGTGTCACGTTCCGAAGACAATTTATTACCCCGCTCCGAGGCGAAAACTAACCTGCGACAAACTTTCGACCCTATTAAAATAAATTCGATGCCGGGATAAATATTGCTGTGACGAATATAGTGTATTAACGTTCGAAGCATTTTAGGATATTTTTGCCGTCTTTTCAATTTATTACAATTGCTAAAAGAGGAGACATATTTTCCTCTAATTTAATTACAAGAAATACGAATTAATTATAAGATATCTTGGAGAATTTTTAGGAACAAATAACTAATCAAATTATTTCGATATTATAGTGATTGTTGAGTGGTGATTTTCATGCTGGTCGAAAATAATTTTCATCAAACAATGGTACATGATATTCAAGATCGAGAAGAACAAACGAGATTTATTAACTCTTTTTTAAAGCCTAGATAAGTATACACAATATCTTCTAAATCCACGCGTAAAAAAAGAAACAAATAGGTGGAGTAGATATACGACCGCAAAGGGGTGAAACGTAAGCCATAATCGACCGACAGCCGAGCCTAGTTTCGGAAGCGTAAAGTAGCTCTAACTAGCGTTATGAAATCGCGGAAGATCGAAAATAAACCGCGGTCTGTGTACGCTTTTGCTTAAAAATAGAGATTTCACCGTGAAACAGGAACATGAGATGAACCACTCCTGCAGATGGCCGAAAATTTACGTAAGCAAAATAATAAAAGTTCACGGGACGGTGCACGGTGGGAAATACTTGGAACCGCCCCGGGTGTCTGTTGTTTGTCGGAGATTCCGATCGTCGTACGTGGTTTGTACCTCTGTCTACCATAAGTATCTCGACGCCTAACACACTTAAATAAATACCGGCGGGGCTCTCGCGTCGCCGTTCCACCGCCGCCGCCGCCGCCGCCGTTTCGGAATGGAATTGCTTTCGCGGACATCGACGACCAAAATGAAATCGAAAACACTTTCAGCGCCTCGCCGCATTACGCTCGATACGTTAACATTTTTAACAAAGAAGTGTTTATTGTTGTATATATATATATTATCGTATTTTACTGGAGTTTCGTTTGTCGTATTTTACTCGGTACTATTTTATTTAACGAAATAAAACACGGTGAAATAAGATAAATTAAACTCGAACGTTCATTAAATCAAATAGTGCAGAGTGGAACACCGTGTATTAAAGTCAAATAAAATGCAATAATTTGTACTACGTTCGTGAATTTAATTTTTGCATTTTTGTACCTTGTGTTCTCTTCTTTCATTTTGTGTGTTTTAGTTTACGATGTAAAATGCAAGGAAATCAATCAAATTATAGTTTAGATTCTATTTTATAATTTTAGATTGACTTAAATTATTTCAAATTGATTTACATTTTTCTAAATTGACTTACAGGATTTTAAATTGACTTACATTATTTTAAATTTACTTATATTATTTTAAATTGACTTAAATTATTTTAAATTTACTTAAATTATTTTAAATTTACTTAAATTAGTTTAAATTTATTTATATTTCTCTAAATTGACTTACATGGTTTTAAATTGTCTTAAGTTATTTTAAACTAACTAACATTATTTAAAATTGACACAAATTATATCAAATTATCTTAAGTAACTTTAAATTATTTTTTAAAACCTCGTACCCTTTATACACGTACCGAGCAGATTCTAATTACTTGCTAAATACAAGAACAGTTCTACGAGCAAACGGCTAGTGATAAAAAGTAACAATAAATCTCTCTCTTAGAATAACAATCGTGCGAAACATGATACGGACGAAATTACACTGTGTCCAATTTCAGATAAAATTGATTGTCACCCTCGTTAGCCCAGTGCTCGCAAAACGGCCCCAGAAATCGATAATAAGAAAGCTGCATCCGCAAGCGCTGCACCAGAGTACGCGGGCGACCGTACACAATCGATAACAGCGATCATTAACGCAGCGATTTATTAGCGATTTTCGGACACGGTTCGCGTTGTCATATCCGTCGCGATAGCGCAGCGACGATAAAATTCGCGCACGTTTCGGAAAGTCCGTGGACGAGGGTACCGCTTAAAAAGGGTCTCCGTCGCTTCTTCGGGCCGCGGCGGAACATTTTCCGCGGGCGTGTCGGTCCCCGCGCCACCGAAATGACGCAGTAAATTCTCGTTGTATGAATTTAGTTCTGTCCCGTGTAATAAAGTAGACGTGGCTCCGTCCCGGCGCCTTTCGCACGACCGGAATACGGTATCGTTCTGAAAAATTGCGCGTGTTGTGCCGCGCGTCGGCCGTGGCCGGGTGCCGCCCGGCACTCGGCAAATTGAAACCATTACGTTACTAATGCGCCACGGAGAGAACGAATGCATGAAATTATTGTGAAACGTGTCGGATGAACCGTCGCTCTCTACCGTAACAGGCCGACCGTTTTTTTCATTGCGCGAGCAACGCGCCCTCTCTCTCTCTCTCTCTCTCTCTCTCTCTCTCTCTCTCTCTCTCTGCCCGACCAAAGAGAAGGAATAATTATTCGCAACGATGCCGCGTCGCTAAATATTTTCCTGGATGTTGAACGTCGCGCACCGTCCGCGGGATTTTCTCCCGGTACCCGACAGGCCCTATGAAACCCGACACGCGCCGAACTTCCCGTCAGCCTTCGCTCCCGTCTTCCGAAACTTTCCGCGCGCGCGGAACTGTGTTTTACAGGCTCTGGTAATTATTAAAACGCGGTTTTTAGCCATTATGAGCGATCTCTTTGAAAAAGCGGGTTCCTGGGATGTGCCGGGAGGTAGTAAACGATATGGCGAGAGTATTTTGTTTGAGATATGAAAGTCTGTGCAAAAGTCAGTTAGAATTGGGAAGTGACGGGTTGCCCAGGTGATTTGGAGAAATTTTTTCCTTTGCGCGAATGCGATTCGAGCCTTCGTTTAGGAGTTATTGACGAAATACGCTTGGCCAATGAGAGGCGAGAGCGGCTGGCGTAACGCGGTTGAGCCAATCAGTGGAACTGGGATCGTTGGCTCCGCCGCCTTGCGCCAGAAGAGCTCGACTCTCATTGGTCACTGTTTTTTGACAACAACTCGTCAACTTAGCCTCGAATTGCATTTTCGCTGAGGAAAAAGTTGCGTTAAATAACACACTCTGCAAACTTCTTTCGTAATAATTATTCATTTTTTATTTCTTCATTTTATCATCTTAGTCTTCAATATTCATCTCAAAATCCAAAAACAGATTTTAATAACCAACATAATTGCAATTTCAGCAGGTGACTGCTTGAAAAAATAAAAAGCCGAACTTGTAAAATTCGCTACATCGAACTGAAAATTGATACAAAACTGTATTAATTATTAAATCGCTTTGGATGATCATTGGTAAAACCGTACGGTGTTATTGAAATAATTTCGGACATTTTTGCCGCGACGCTTTGACAGAAAGTTGTATTTAAAAACAGGAGGAGCGGTATAAAAATTGTGACGGTCGTTTTCGTCGCTTTGCAGCGACGTTTACACTGCAAAATTGCATTTACCTTGCTTCAATATTTCAAGGAATGGAACATTGCTCGAGCTTCTGCAGAAAAAACGACTGCTGAAAATTGCAACGTTTCATAGTTTTACTTTGGCCCGGGTTGCAAACTGTTTCGACGAGATATCGATTCTGTGAAATGGAGAACTGATAAATAATTGTCAGACTGTGAATCTTAGCGAAGTTGAAAAGTATTGACTCGGTTTTGAAGAGCAGGAATTAAATATATTTAGAGATTATTTTTAACTATTTTATAGATACTATTTTTATCTATTTCATAAATACTATTTAAAAAAAATATTCTTCCAAAAATATTATTAAAAAGAAAAATAAAACGTTTTTCATCTGCTATACTAAATTTACAATTTGACGTTCGAACCAACCATTTTGATCGCAAATGCACAGCGATCGCAGGGAACGCAAACGCAGCCATTTTAATCTCTGGATCGTATAGATCGCGGGAAAAGAACGAACCGCGTGTGGAATCGGTAGATCTGCGGTTAGTTTTTTGACGATTTTAAAAGTGTTTTCCGTTTCGGTGGGGGCCGCGCGGCGTTCAATCAGAAATGACGGCGACGGCAAGGATGTCGTGCCCGCCAGGATGATTTATGAAAATGGAAAAAAGCAGCAGGGAGGATGATTAGTCGTTGAAATTGTTCGCGCTGTTTCTATTGCGGCAAAAAAATCAGCTCTTTACTTACCGAACCCGCGCACAGTTCGTTACCCTCCCGCGGCTGCATCGGTCAGCCGCGATCGATAGGGAGACATTAATCTTCTTAACAAAATCTCTCCTTAATTGCAAATTACCTTCCGGAGTCACGTCGCCGTGTAATTCAATCCCGATATTTGGCCGCAAAAATGCCGTGCCATCGGTTATGCCGGCCGGCCGTGATTTAGGGCGTTTCTCCACCGATTTGGACCAAAATCAAGTTCTAAGATTTAAATCCTACGGACATAACCTAGAACTTCAACTGCAACGTGTTGCGTCCGGAACATTTATCTGTTACTTTCTTGGGTGTAATATCGAGGTTACAGGACTTTGCAGTAATATTTCGTATATTCGATATTTTATTAAATTAGTAATTCAATTGTAAATTGTTAAAATTAATATTCGATATGTTTATTTGTTACTTTATTGGGCTAATATTTCAGTTGCAAGACTTCAATCATATTTGGTATATTTATTTGATATTTTATTAAATTACTATTTCAACTTCGAATTGTCTAAATTAATATTCGATATATTTATTTGTAACTTTATTAAATTAATATGTAAATCGCAGGACTGCAATAATATTTTATATATTTATTCTATGCTTTATGGAATTACTACTTCAATTTTCTAAATTAATATTCGATATATTTGTTACTTTACTGAACTAATAATTTCAATTGCAAAACTTTGCATTATTATTTAGTATATTTATTCTAAACTATATTAAATTACAAAGTTCTGCATTACTATTCAATAGATTTAATGATCCTGCTAGATCATCCCCTAATTCCCACCAATTTCTATTCCAATCCCGATTCACCTAATCGCTCTTGAACAAAAGAGCAGAACAACGAACATAATATTCCGACAAGCGAGGCCGGACATTCCCAATCCGGCGAAATAAATAATTCAACGGGAATTCACGCGCGGAAGATAGAAAACGAAGGGTAGCGACGCCCGCAGCCGGCCAATCGAAGTTTTGAAAAAGGCGAAGTTCCGCCGTCGGGCCGCGCGGCGTTTAATAATACCGATCCGACCGGAAATAGAAATAATCGATGGCGCGGGGAGGGGGATCGGGGCGGGGTTGGATTAATACGGTGTAACTTCGGCGAGCTGCGCCGTCGCCTCGGCAGGACTGCTCGACCCCGATGAATTTGTAAAAGTTCGGATTACGAAGTGACTGACGGGCGGAAAGTGTAATAACGTGTGTATCCAGCTAATCGGGTCGTGTTTGCGAACGATCGCGGGAACGGTGGGCGGCGGCGACGGCAACAGGAAACGAAGATAAGCTTGTATCACCGAAAATCAGTAATTCCAAGTCCGCGGCCGGTTCGCTGCAGGGTTAATTAGTAGCTCGTGCTTCGCGGGGATCCCGGGGTCTCTTTACTGCATATTAGCCGGCGAGTAAAAGCAACCGGCACTGGCTGGCACCGGTCTGGCCACTTCATTTTTGAGGCCGGAATGTGGTATTAGCGGCTGTTTCGCCGACCTTACCCCTTCTTCCTCGGGTTACCCCTTTTTATTTAACCCTTTGCACTCGAAGCCATTTTCACCTGGAAATTTGATATAAAATCTCTGGCTTATAGCATTTTCATTGTACGCATTTTCATTTTATTTAACCCTTCGCACTCGAAGCCATTTTAACCTGGAAATTTTTTTTATAAAATTTCTGGCTTATAGCATTTTCATCGTATGCAACAAAGTGCAGTTTTATGGGGTATTAAATTAATTCTTGCAACTTGCAGCAACAGCTTTGCTGCTCGACGATTTTTTAAATCTAAACTTTATTGTTGTGAAAATTATTTTGTAAAATCATAGAATGATTTTAGTGGTGCCCGAGAGTCGCCGTTCGAGCGCGAAGGGTTAATAAGCCCACATAGACGCGCCTGCCCGCGAATCGATGGGTTTTGTCCTCCGCGCGCCCGGCAATTTTCAACAAAAATCAAACTTTTCTGCCGCGCGTACTTCCGTGCCCGCGCGAATGAAAATGGGGGCTTCTCTCGTTACCGGTGCCGTTATTAGACCGCCGTTTTTTTTTATTGCGATCCATTTTTACCATTCATTAGCGGGATTTATCCTCGCCGTTTCGTTAGCGGGATCTATTTGTTACATTTATTATTAGAATTTATTTTTACCAGATAGCATCGCGATTTGTTTTGCATCGTTTACTGTTAACATTTCTTTATTACCATTTACTGTTAGGTTTTATTTTTAGGATTTATTACGTTTATTATTAGAATTATTAGAATTTATTTTTACCACGTAGTGTTCGATTTATTTGTGTCGTTTACTGTTAACATTTATTTATTACCAGTTACTGTTAGGATTTATTTTTACCATTAGGTTTTATTTTTAGCATTTACTATTACGTTTCATTTGTACCATTTACTATTGCCATTCATTTATTACTATTTACTGTTTACTATTTATTATTTATTATTTATTATACTATACTATTATTATTATAGTATTAATACTATTACTATTTATTATTACTATTCATCTATTACCATTTACTATTGCCATTTATTTATTACTATTTACTATTACTATTCATTTATTACCATTTACAATTTACCATTTATTATCTATTATTTATTATTTACTATTACCACTTACTATTACAATTTATTTTTACCATTCTATTTACAATTTATCATTTACCATTTACTACCCCTTCGTTAAAACATATTACTCCAAACCCACTAAAATTATTGTCTAATATAAATATATTATAATCTATTTATATTGTCTTAATATAAACATAATACAATTCCGCTAACACTGACATTTATCTCGGGCCACGCAAACGCGCGCGGCGTGATTGGCCAATTGCCAGAAAGCCGGACGGGTCGGCCGCTACATCGGAAACGAGAGAGGAACGCCGATTCATATAAAAGCGTAAATAAAACGCGCGGCTCTCCCCACCACCTAACAACTGTTAAACCCGTAGAAAACAGATTCCGCGCCGCGCGGAAAGAAAAACGAGGGCGACGTCGCTGGTCCCGCCGGTCTCGAGTGCACCGAACGCGGCAGGAGCTGTTTCGCGTGTTTCAAGAAATAAGCGTGCTATCTTTTCGCGCTGAAGTGCACAATCTGTCATAGCCGCAGTGGGTCAACTGTACCGGTACGATAGCAGACAGCGGCGCGGTCGCGAACTGTCATCGTAAACAACTCAATAAGGCACTGGGAGAACGCGGCGAGATGGTTCGCCCGATAGAAAGCGAGTCCCGTGAACGAGCCATCCTCGTCCCGCGAAATTAACAATCGTCCTCGTCTATGGGGATCGGGTCGCCATAATGAACAGAGATTGGAATTGTGGGGCTGTGATCAACGAAAATATTTTATCGCGAATTAATCCGTGAATTAGTTTGGGGAGGTCCATTCTAGAGAACGGGTGACATGATAATGGTACGCTTATCGAAGGTGTTTGCGTCGCGTCAACAAATTTCTATAATTATGTTTGCTAATGCAGCCGCGGGTAACTGCGCCCCGGCAAAGTGGTGGCCAGCGTAAGTAGTATTCCCCGGGAATCTTAGCCTCCCTCTCTCTCTCTCTCTCTCTCTCTCTCTCCCTCTCGCGCTCTCAGAAACCCTGTAAGCTCTCCACCGGCAGATATTTAGGTAATGAGCGCGCCCCAACATACTTGCATTCATTACTGTTCGCAGCCGGCTCTCTCTCCTCCGCGCAGCGCGAAGTCGGTCTCCGCGAGTTTTCTTATGCAGTTCTCCGGGCGGATACCGCTCGAAATATCAAAGCGGCGAAACGTGTAAACATTTGCCGCGGGATACTTCGTTAACAGTCACGGTTGGCAACTCACCACCGGCTGCTTATCGCCCCGGCAACATTTGTTCATCAGCCCTCCCTCCCTCCCTGCCCCCTTGTTGATTTATCAACCGCTTCGGTCTCGACTCATCGGATATCGCCGCGGCCGGCTATGAATATTCAAAATAGTTCGGAAGTTGCCGAAGACGCGCGAAGCACAATTTTCCGAGCCGTTTTCCGAGTCGCTGAACATTTCGGATTCGGCGATCATTCGCGACGGGGACAATTCTTTTACATTCGGTGATTCGTTTTAGCGACGACCAAGTGTCGTCGCTACTTTTTACTGTGTTATCGATACTTTTTAACCCTTTGAGCTGTAATAACGTGGCAGACTCGTGGTAGAGATTCCATGTAAGATCTATTAACCCTTAGCACTCGAGTGGCGCAAAAGAGATTGTTGAAAGCGAAACAGTTTTATGATTCACTAGACTCAATTTTATATTCATAAATTGTACTAAGTTATATAAAATGGAAATGTAGCGGGTTAAAATAGCTATTTTGGATCTGGGATTAAAATGGCCTGAAGTGCAAAGGGTTAGATATGAATATTATTAATTTCTTCCAAATCGAAATCAACTTGAATTTTTCTATTATCAAAGGCAATGTTATTCAGGCCTAGAAACAGAAATAAATAAAGACAATATGAGTAACAAAAATTAATTCCTAAAATGAAGGAAATTTTCCTATTAAGAAAAATATTAAGAACAAATAAATACTAATCAACGCAACGTGAAATAAATCATAGTGCAAAGGGTTAATCGAATTCCATGCTGAATAATAATACAATTAGACGATTGAATATTGTTGAAGTAAACGTTCGGTTAGGAGAGAGCTGTGCTTAGAAAAAACTAATAGCTTCGTATTCAAAGTGGTACAATCACTAGACCGAGGAATTTTATGCACGATAAATATGTAAAATCCGTGCGACATTTATGCATGAAAAATATGCGAAATATGCAAAGCGGGATACGTGTATAGATATAACGTGTGGCGGTATGACGAGTAGACCGCGGACTTTTACGCAAGATGAAAATTGTCCGCGCTTATTACGGGACACGCGAGAGAGCTAGATGCAACGTTTATTTCATTTCTCGATCATTTTGACTAACTGATCGAAATTTTAATGAATCGATCTGCCACGCCAGAAATTTTAACCATTGTTTCGCTATTTTATTACTTTTTTTTACCAACAGTTGCATTATGTTGTATATACTTTCGATTGATTTTTAATTATTTACTTGAAATGGTTAAATTAAATAAATGGAATAGATCAAGTGAATTGAATTAATCCAATGAATTGAATGAACTGTGTGAATTGATTGAACTGAATAAACTGAATAAATTAAATGTATTGAATATACTGAACAAACTGAATAAATCGAATAAATCGAATAAACTGAATAAATTAAATGAACTGAATAAACTGAATAAACTGAATAATTTGAATAATCTAAATAATCTGAGTAAACTGAATAAACTGAATAAATCGAATAAACTGAGTAAATCGAATGAATAGAACAAAATAAAATAAAAAACAGACCGCCGTAAGACAAATGAATAGGACAGAGGTGCCGAAAGGAGCAATTTGCATCGGTATACGTTGGAATTGCTCGAAAATCCGTGCTAGTTTGCGAGTAGCGGCGAACGATACAGTAGTTCCGAGTGGCCCATGCGTAAACCGTTCGATTTCGAGTTTCTAACGAGGATCGGCGATCGTAGCGTGAAGCGATCGCACTAATTCAACGGCGATCACCGTTATCCCGTCGCGTCGTGGCCCGTCACGCGAACAAACGGAGACAAAGGATTGGAAGACGCGTCCGTGGTGGACGTTTTCCGTCGGAGACGTTTCACAGGAGAGGGAGGAGTTGGGGGAGGTGAAAAAATCAATCGTAAACGGTCGGGACGGCCGATTTGTAACATCGCCGTTGTGTCCAGAGAGAGGGAGGGGGGAGGGGAGAGAGCCGGAAACGCGGCTACGAGGAAGAAACATGTTTCACAGATTAATAGCTGGCGTACACGTTACCATCCAGATAATTAACATACCGTATTTACATAGACATTAGACAAACAGTTGATTAGAAAGATATAGGCGCGCCTCCGACGTATAGGCGACCGACGTCGAGCACGGGGGGAGGGGAGGGGGGGGGGGGCGGCGGTCGAGAGAGAGGCTCGTAAGGGAGGGTTAGCGTGCCGTTGTAAATACAGGCCGTATTCCAGCAGATAGGGGTGTGATTCATGGGGGACAACCACCACGATCTATAGATCCAGCCCGATACCGAGACATCTCCCACCCGCCCCGTCCCACCCCGCTCCCCCGTCCCCGCTGCGCCCACCCCCCCCCGGGCTACGGCTGCGGCTCTCTCGACAGTCCTAAAACCAAGGGCTTTTCCTCATGCACGCAAACAGTCCATACGTTTCACCTGGATAAGGCGCGTCCGTAATCTATGGAATCCCACAAGGAGTTAATGAACGGGCTAACGGAGGGAGAAAAAAGTCTCGACGCATCGCCGGGACAATCGGCCGCGTCTCTCGCTACGGCTATTTCCAAAACGGATTGTTTTGTTCCAAT
Source organism: Augochlora pura (assembly GCF_028453695.1). Lineage (NCBI taxonomy): Eukaryota > Metazoa > Arthropoda > Insecta > Hymenoptera > Halictidae > Augochlora > Augochlora pura. The sequence continues at coordinate 24,013,871 of NC_135775.1, read as the reverse complement.
TACGACGATAACGAACGAAAGTTCATTCTACAGCGACGAATAAATGACGAAGGGCTTATCTTAGGGTAGATGAAAATTCATTCGATCTCGTTTTTATTCGGATAGGATTTTAATTCTTTATTCGAGGATTTTTAAATTTTTTATTCGAATTGGTGATTAACCCCTATTGCAACCCCTTTTCGATTATTAATATACCGTGTTCTCATTTAGTACGGTTGGTATGATTGTTTTTGTTCGAGAGGAAATTGAATCTACTTTTTAACCATTCATTGAACAGGAACCTGCACGATTTTTTTAAAAGACAGTGTAATATTTTTTAGTATCGTCTTAGAGGCGTCAATCGGGTGCTATAGTTTAATAAAAGATTATTCGAATAAATAGATAGAATAATTGATGAATAATTATATGGAACGATATATGAAAGATTATATGGAACAGTTTATAAATAACTATATAGAAAAATTTATAAATAACTGAATAGAACAATTTATAAATAACTACATAGAACAATCTATAAATAACTACACAGAACAATATATGAAAAATTATATAGAATAATTTCTAAATAACTACATAGAACAATCTATAAATAACTACACAGAACAATATATAAAAAATTATATAGAATAATTTATAAATAACTACCTATAACAAACTATAAATAATTACCTAAAACAATCCACAAATAACTACCTAAAACAATCTACAAACAACTACACAGAACAATCTATAAATGACTACATAGAACCGGGGTTGCTATTTTTGGCAACGCGATAGAACTGAAAAGTTCGTGGTTAATGAGAATGCTCGGAGAACGGGACACGTGTCTGGTAGTTTAAAGGGTTTCCATAAAGGAAACCGTCGATGTCTAATGCGCTGATCGACTCTATTTCGTGGGACGCGATCATTACAGAGCCGCGCCTGCCGTACGTTTCTTGAAATGCGCGGTGTTCATGCAAACTTCATCGAGTATCGATTTTGCAATAACAGGGAGAACCGCGAAAACCAGCTGACGACCCTCCCCTCCCCTCTCCACCCCCGTGTCGGTGATTTCCGTCGAGGGAGCGCATTGGCTGCGTTTCGAGGGTTCTTATCTTAAATCGTTATATTTTCGTTAGACTGTTACGCCGGTTGCCAGATGCACAATAAGCGAACAAGTTATTAGCAACCTACCTCCTTCGTACATATATATATTTATTTAATTATATTAATTGGGTTGGCAATTAAGTTATTGCGGATTTTGTTAATAGATGGTCTTTGCACGTTCTTTTGTTTTATCAACGTGTTCAAAGTAATTAATATATTGTTTTATTACTGTCTGGACTTCCACCGTCTTTGCACCGATTAATTATTTAGTTTCGTTTTTATTACAGTTTGAAGATGGAAGGGCAAGGCGCGCCCGTTTCAGACATATTTTATTACATTATTTCCAAAAAAAGCAAGCATCGCGAGCACGATTTTTATGTTATATACAGTAAATTAAAACGAAGCCTTGAAAGAAAAGCAGTGTCGAAATTGATTTGTCCAATGGAATAAACTTATATTTTTAAGCAAAAGAATTGAATTCTCCTTCTTATTTTAAATTCGCGATTACTTCGTTTTCAATCCAATATTATAAACGTATAGCTATGCATCTATGTATATCTATATATTAATATATAAGTGATCTACGAAATCGTGGTACAGCAAATCTTCGAAAATATTTCGACTTTCTTCTATTACGATTTATTTATTGCAGCGACACATCGAAAAGAATTTATATTATTGACGTTATCACCGACCATCGGTGGAAAGTTATTTCCGCATACTCTCTGCCTCGTAAAATAAGTTAACGTCCCGCGATATATATTGCCGTTATCACTGGAAAATTTCGAATTTTTATATCCGGGCTGCAGATAATAAATTTCCCAAGTTTTATCGATTTATTTACCGGCACGTATCGAAACTGCTCCGATTCACTCGTTCGCTATCCTCTGCTTGTTAACTCGTCGTTGCCACGGTTACTCTCAATTAATCGCTACCCTATGCTGTAAAATCTGTCCAATTAAATTCGACTTTTGTTCGTTATATTATAGTTACATTTATTATAATTTATTCCAGGTGATTTTAGTTAATGTTATTTAATTTTAACCCGTTGCAGTCTGCGTCGGTGTGGATGGTACCTTAGGTAGCCTTAGGTAGCTTTAGGTACAATAGCCCTTACGAACCTTTATGTTATATGGTATACTTTTTATTATATAGTATGCTTTTTATTATATAGTATATTTTATATTATATAGCGTACTTTTTATTATATAGTATACATTTTATTATTATAGTATATTTTATATTATATAGTAATATACTAGAATTACGATGTCGCCTAAGAAGAGAGAACGGAGCGCAAAGGGTTAAATCGCAAGTCGAACTCAATTTTTATTAAGAAAGGTTCGCTCATCGAATTCTTGCCACTAAAAATAATCAATGTCGTCTAGAAAAATACTGAACCAAGAAATTCGTTTAATTTCTTTAATTCGCGATAAAATGTCAATTAATTAAAATACCGTCCGAACACCCACGCAATTAATTCATTAGTATCAACACACGTTCGCGGCGGCGTCTCCCGTCCGTCAAATTCTAAGCGACAGTCGACGCGTGGGTAATCGCGCGGTATAATAAAAGTGTACGGTGTGCCGTGCTAGTTCTAATTCATCTTTTAACCAAATTGTCCCGGTCGGGGAGCGGTCGTAGCTTAGGATCGTTGAGCGGGAATAATTTCGCGGGAGTTATAGCGGGAATTAAAAAGCAAAAGTCGATGCGCGGAGAGGGGGAGGAGGACGAGGAGGGGGCGAGATTACGTTTTATAACAGCTCTCTGGAACCGGGGGCGGTAGAGGGGGGATGCGAGCCGCGCGCCTTGCAACTTGCTACGTTCGCTGTCTCCCGGTGTTTTACATAGGTTGTATTTCTGAGAGTTTATTTTTCCCTCCTCCGCGCCACCACCCCGCCCCCTCCCCCTCCAGCCCCCTCTCGGAGCAGGGCCGCGCGCGAACACCGTGTGCACGCATTGCCGCGCGTACCCGCAACGGCGTGGCCGGTTCTTTGTTTTAATGAACGTAGTTTACGCTGCTTTAAATTCCGTCGCGCAGGATTTTTAAATATCCTGCGCTCCCTCGCCCGGCGTAATTCAAACGGCGCTTCGCCATACCCCCCTCTCTCGCTCTCTTATGCTCCCGCCGTGCCATCCCCGTCGTTGATTAACGAAACGAGAATTACGTTGGAGCGACAGAGTTTTATTCGATTCAATTTCCAATCGATGCGATCCAAGCGCCGCTCCCCCCCCCGTCCCGCGATTCTTTGCGAGTTATTAGGCTGTGTAACTAGAACGACGAGGAGTCGCTTTTTGCATTAGCTTGTTGCAAATGAACCGGCTGTTTTCGATTTGTTTTTTTTCTTTCAGTCGGACTGACGTTTCACCGACTCGACGATCACTTTTGCCCGACTTCGATACAGTTTTCTTGTAGCGATGCGAGAATTATGGAGGTACTTCCGTTCGACTTGGAGGAGCGTAAAGATTCGTTTGAGAGCGAATTTCATTTAGAAATAGATGGTATAATGTGATGGATAATATAACGTAAATAATATTTAATAGAAGGCAATTTGGAAATAGATATATTTCGATATATTTAATATTTTCGATATATTTATATATTTAAACTTAAAAAATGGTATTCATAATAATATAACAGCTGAGAGATTAAAATATAGAACCGTATCAATTACAACAAAGATTTCGTGAACCTTAAAATATGTATGTAATAATTATTGAAATTATATCATAATTAATAATATCGCGTAAGTGGAAGCGTTATCTTATTAATCGCAGCTTCGTGCGCAAAAATCCGTGAACCAGCAATAGATAAACGACTCGGTCCCAAAATATTGTTTAATGCGGTGCGATGACTACGCAACGAACGCGCGAGTAATATAAGATAATTTAAATGTAATCGCGGCGCTCTTGTCGCAGCGTGGCACTGTTAATAAAATCAATCGTAATCTGTTTCCGATACGCATAACTCGGTAAACGTTTGTGAATTATAGGGGTAGTTTGATAACAGTGGTTCAATAAACGCGATTATCATTATCCCGTGCCCGGGAAATCCAGGCCTCAGAGAAGTAACAACGCGGTACGTAATATTGGCACAAAGAAAATGTTAATTGCCACTAAAATCGTCAAAATCGAATAACGCGGCTATGGCGTAGCAATTAAATCGCAATTTTAGTTGACTCGGAAATGTGCTCGCGAAACGTTTAGATCTCTCGGATATTTCAAGAATGGTGAACAAGAGACGAGATTATTACTAAAACTAAGTAAAATATAGATATGGAAATAATATCAATGTAAAAGTGATATACAAATAGGAAAATATGAAAATAATATGAATATAAAAGTAAAATATAAATATAAAGAATATCATAATACTATAAATACAAAAATATAAGGAATATAAAAATAGTATAAATATAAAAGTAATAGAAATATAAATAAAATCTTCTATTCGAAGGGGTCGCAGTTGAACGAAATTAGAATTGCAAAATTTCAGCAGATTTTTCAGAGCGCATTTTTCCGCGATAAAATCGAACGCCGACGGGGTTTTCAATTGTCCCGTTAGACAATTTGCAGCGCGTGGATGAAACATCGAGATCAGAGGCGACAGATTAGAGATCCCGCGGGACGGAGGAGGGGCGGGAGAGGGGACGAGTTTCTCGAGCTTAAATGTTGCGGCAAATTGACACTTCGCCGGCGTTCCGGCCGGCTCGTTTCCACCCGCGGGCACGCGGGCACGCGGGTTTTTCACCGCGGAGCTTATTTCTTTGATGTTACGGGGGAAATTACTTCGCCCGGCGTGGCCTCCCATTGTTTCGGGATGTGTAATTTCATGTATCTTGATGACACCCAACAGTGTCGTAATGCAAACCAAAAAGGGCCGGCAGCGGCGGCCGCCGTCGCCTTTGTTTCGCCTGGCGCGCTTTTAAATGTCGCTCTTTTGTCATTCCCTTCCGAGGGCGAAAGGGGAAGAATGTCTAATGAAGCACCTCCTTGATCTTACGGCGTAGAAAAAAAAAAAAGAGGAAGAGAACCCGGGAAAATCGTGTAACGAGGCACCGAGGACACACGTCGCGAAGTTAGCTAAAAGCCCCCTTCCGTTTTTCTTCCCGTTTTCTTCCGCTGCTTCTTGCGAATCGAATCCGTTCGCCGCCCCGCGAAAGCGCAATTCACTCTCGATTCAGTAATTCAGTTGCCTCGCTTCCCGTGTTTTTTCGACTTTTGCTCCTTTCTTTCACGGCGAGAAGCTCCAGCTGAAGGTATTCGTTGACCGGATTTATCTCTCGAAATTTGGGTCTCTCGGTTAATTGGTTCGCTGATTGCGAAACTTGTATGCATCGGGCGGAACGATAGAAATCTGCTGAATATTTGTATGATTTTTAAACGAAATAAAAATTTCCCATCGTGAAAGTATAAATCGAATAAAAATAAATTGTTTCGCGTATTTTTCAAGCCTTTTATGAATCAATTTTACCTGTTGCAAATAACATCAGAAAGGAACACTTTCAGGTACAGAAATTTTTCTAAACTTCCACGTTGAAAAAAAAATAAAGAAAAGCTGTAAAATTTTTTTAACGAAATCTACCCCTCCGAGATCGCTGCAGCCAGGTGCAAACAACATCTCTATGCATCAACCCATCTCCTAAATATATTATACTATAAATAATTAATTATAGACAATTAATGATAATTTTCAATCGCTCATCTACGACTAATCCCATAAAACCCCTAAAAATCATAGAAAATCTCTATCGCGCGGCGACTAACCGTTCGCGTCTCGCTTCCGGTTCACCGGAAACGAAAATCGCACGGGGACGGCCGCCGCAATAATCCGGGGATACGGAAAAACTATAAAAAGAGAGGAGCATAACACGGAGGGCGGAGAAGGGTTCGGGAAAGGGTCCCGGATTATTCTGAAAAAGAAAAAAAAAAGAGGCAAGAACGAAGGGAAAAGAAGGAGCGCGGCGCCGTTTTCATTTCCCCCGACAGCCTTGTATTTCTGACAACGCGGAATTGCCGAGCGTCCCGAAGATGTAGCCGCATTTACCGGATAATGAAAACTTTAATTGCCTCTAAGCAAGACGACACGACAATTCGTTCGCGGGGACGGGGTGGGAAGTGGGGGGCCGAGCCCCGGGAAAATTGTAGTTCGCCGAAGCACCGCGCGAGACAACTTCTCCCGCGGACTTTTACATAAATGAAGGAATCCCGCGGCCTTTGGTTCCTTTGTGCCGCGCGACGACTCGCCGCATTCTCCTCGCGTTGCGATCGTAATTGAATTCGTTTTTTGTATGCTGACATCTTTGACGAGGGGACGCGTACCGACGCTTCGCGATGACTTTGGGATGCTTCGCGGTGCTTTAGGATGCTTCGCGACGCTCTACGACGCTTCGCGACGCTCTAGGACGCTTCGCGACGCTCTAGGACGCTTTGCGACGCTCTACGATGCTTCACGAACTATTGAATTAAATTATATCATCATAATTTAATTTAATATACTGGAGTAACGTAATAAAATTGAATACGTCATAATACCATAATACAATTTGGTATAGGATAATAATGTAATTTAATTTAGTATACTATGGCAACGTAAGGCAATTTAATGCATCATAATAGCATAGTAAAATTCAATGTACTATAGTAACGCCATATAATATAATAATTTAATATAATTTAATATACTATAATAATGTAATGGAATTTAATGCACAACACAATAATTTAATCTACTATAATACCATAATTACAGTCCAATATAAATTAAAATAATTCTAGACTTAAATTTATAGCAAACAAGCTAAATAAAAAATTGCACTTTCGTGGCCAACAACTCTAGAAAAATAATCTGATGCATAATCTAAAAAAATATCAAAAATTCTATTTCCAACGAATTAAATGATATAAAAAAAATATGAAAGACTCTCTTTGATCAGCGAACGTTTTGAAAAGTTTCGAGAACGACGACCGCGCCGCCGTAATTGTTATCGTAAAAATTGTTCGGCCGGCGTGGCAGCAGAATTTCGGAAAACCGTCCGTCGGTTTTTGTTTCCCTATGGTTGAGCTCGTTAAAAAGGGGTAGAGAAAGAGGGAGGGAGAGAGCGCATGGAAAATGCAAAAGACTAGATTAGGAGGTCCCTCGAATTCCCAGGCCGTAGCTTCCGCAACGGGCGTACGGTAAATTATGTTTGGCCCAGAAAATTTATGCAAATGTTTAATCGAGCACGCCGTTTTTACGTAATTCGTTCAGAGTGAAAGAGAGAGAGAAAGAGAAAGAGAGGAAGAGAGCGCGGTCCACGAAAATTTCCCCTGTCGGCGCGCGGACGTAATGCATAAAACGGAATTCAATTATGCACGAGACTTATCGCTTGTTGGAGCCGAGATAGGAGGAGAGGCGGACAGAACTTTATACCTTTGACGGGGGTCTTCTTCCTTCCTTGGTGTACAACCGCGAGATATCATTCCCCGTGGGGTTTTATCAAAACGTTAGAAAAAGCCCTGTCGCCCGGTCGCTTTACGGATGGATTTAATTAATTGAATCCGGCAAATGTAACCGACTCAAACGGGGGACGACGAGCACACCGTGCTCGTTTTCAAATCGGTAGTCTCGCTGCCGAAACTCGAACGTCGCTCGACGCCGTTTCTCCCCCGACAAATATTTGATAAAACACCGTTAAACCTGTGTGCTACTCGGCGACTCGATTCGAATCATGAATATTAAACTCGACGGATTTTCATTTATATACTGCAAATAACGCGTTACCGCTTTTATTCTTTGTCGCGGCGATCCCGTCTACAGTTTCCATGCGACGTTCAATTCCGGTAATAAAAGTTTGGTGGAAATTGGTACACACGTTTTCACGTAGAGAAAGTATTGATTATTAATTGGGATTCGAATGGCAAGAAAATAATTAATGTATCACAATTAATCCTAAATATTCATGAATCAGTTCAGGGAGGATGAATCAATTCCTTATCAGATCTACCGTAGACATTGTGTCGCGGGACGGCTTGTTGCAAAACGAACGAATTTTGCAAGTTCCGCGGGTTGTTACGCGTCCTAATCTCGGTAATTTATCTGAAAGTTTTCGTCCTAACGTAATCAGTTGGGTCGCGGATATCTTTTTCTCCCGCATTAAGGCGGAACTGCAGTTTGTTCGAGGATCTTTTTGCCAAAAGCTAGCATAACTCCCGCGACTTTTTTGTTTTATTGTCAAAGTCCCTTCCGTGGCCGAATTACTAAAATATTCGGTCGTCCACGGGTCGCCTTAAAAAATAATTCGTTGAACGCGAGAACTTTATTGTGATATTAACAAGATATTAACAAAAGCCTGATAATCACGATTGGGTTATTCAGAATTGTTTAATTAGATAATTTAAACTAGAAATGATTTTCTGCAATTATAACGTTTAATATAAAAATCACCAAAATCCTTCACACATAAATAATAAATAACTAAATCCAAGAATGCGTCAGCCTGTTACTCACACAGAAATATTTATTTAAACTGAATAGCTACAGCCGATATAAAATAACTGAAATAATAAGCAATATATAAAAGTCTCTGCGGAAGGAAAACGAGCAAGAAATACACGCCGCTCCGCGGCTCGTACGAAACTGAAAAATCGACGTTTGTAAACACACAGCCTGTCTCTCACGGTCCCTTCGACCGTGGTGGCATCGTCTCCAAGACCAGCAACCAAAACAAACGCTCCGAGCTACTCGCCTTCTCGCAACCATACAACATCGTTGCTTTAAAACCTAAATCGTCCGGTCAATTGTCACCGATAATTAGGAAAAATATTCATCAAAAACTTCTCTGCATTAATTTCTATATAATGGTCATTCAGTAAAATATGAGAACGCCGTCATATTTTATTTCTATTAGCAATAATTCTGCTAAAACTTCTGCGACACGTTGTTGACTTTTATAATTTTATATTGCATATTTGCGGCTGTTTTTCACGATTTTATATTGCATAATTTGGGCTGTTTTTCACGATTTTATATTGCATAATTTGGGCTGTTTTTCACGATTTTATATTGCATATTCTACACTGTTCTTCACAATTTTATATTGTATATTTTGCACTGTCACAAAACCTCGAAAAAGCAAGAATTCCCTGCCACTTAAATTCACAGAAAAATAAGACAGACACTTATCACCCGTTGTCATCGATTTCTCTTGCTTCGTTTGGCCTAATCACGTTTTCGCTGATCGACCGATCCAAGGGACATCCTTGGCCGGCGACGTGTAAAAATGATATTCCGTATGTGGCCCGCGGAGCATCGTAAACGGGCAAAACGATTCACGAAACGTTTAACCAAGCACATAAAACCGGTTCACGTCGACCGGGCACGTACGTGTCGGTTTTCATCATTTACCTTATCACTACAATCCTTTATAGCTCATGAACAAGCGTGGACCACGTTCGCCGGCCCCGTGATGGAGTATCGGATTTGTACCTTATGTCAAGTAACCGTAACATATATAACTATGATATCACGATCGTATTTAGCTCTCGCCTTGTCGTCCAAAGTGTTTCAAGAATATAGGGGATGGCACGCCGTGGGGCGAAATCGTTCCCGTACGTTTTATCCGATGTTTGTACTACCGGCCGCCAGAAAATCATGTACCTAACGCCGGGGCCGCCGTCGTTCTAGGAACCCTAGATAACTATGAGCCAACCCTTCTGTTACAATTTCCCGTTATCGCGGTGGCCTCCCGATTTACAACCGGCGCGTTACTTTTTCGACTAGCTCGGGCTTCATAGTCGAGCCGATTAGGTTGATTTATCGACTCCCCTCCTCTGTGATCTAGGCAGTTATTACAAATTAATTAGTTAGTTAGTCGGTTGGATGATTGAGCAACGCCCTCTTGTTGGATGTTCGTCGTTCAATAATTTTTGATGGAATTATAAAGGATCTTTTTATGTATAGTAGAAGTTATTTTTTAATTTAAGTAATTATTTAAAAAATTATTAGGTGAAATAGCAAGACGTTGGATACTGTTTCTAATAATCGATTTAGGTCATTTTTAGTTAGATTAGTTGTCTTGTATATTATAATTTTTTTACGCAGAGTATAGTTTTCTTGTATTTATTTTAAACTTTATATTTTCTTATTAACTGCAGTGTTTTTAATAGTACAGGTTTTAATACTATAATATTTAATAGTACAGTATTTAATAATACAGTATTTAATAGTACAGTTTTTAAATGTTTCAATAGTTCTTCTAACAATTCGTATCGACGACCGTTAAACAATCGCAACCTTCCCACAGCGATTTTCAACATCGAATCGCGAGATCCCGAATTAATTCTCAATCGAGACACAAATTGCTCGCCGCGATGAACACATACGGGTGGGCTACGCAGCGGTAGACAATGCGAGATCCGTTGAGTTTTAACAATAGGTGGAGGAGGAAATGTTTCGCGATCGCGAGCCGGTTGAAAGTTCCATTCCGAAGTTCGTGCCAAGAGAAACGGGGAGCCCCGCGCCGTAAGATAAATTGAAATTCTATGATTTATGCCGGGCGAGTACTTAGAGCAAGATCCGTGTACGCGCGCGTGTACGCGTGTACGGCGCGAAGGGGGCCTCCCTATAGAATCGCGAAGAATACATACATGCGACTGTGCGAATGGGAACAACATTAAAAAGGAAAAAGGTGCAGGGAGGGAAAGGCGGAGAAAGAAAAAGAAAGAGAAAAAAAAACCGTAATACCGGACTCGGTGAGTTATGTACCGGGGGAAGCAAACAGGATTCTAAGAGGATTCTCGATCCTTCATTATACCGACGGCTCAATTTACAGCGATCCCATTCACCGTAGATTCGGTATGAAATAGCTTTAACAATGCTGCTCGACGTTCCTAGTTCTTCCCGGTCTTTATATTAAAAACCACGGTTCCACGGACCCGCGAGGAAACGCGCCACTTTTCTGGCGAGGATCACGGATGCGCTATCTTTCGAGTCGTCGTTAACTTCCGGTTCGAAATAATTCTTGTTTGTTACTATAGTACCGTAATTCTGTGATCCATGATATAAAATAATAAATATGTATTGATCTGTAATATGATACTGTAATAATAATAATGATACCGTAATACTATAATATAATATTACAATAACGATACTATAATATTATAATATAATGCTATAATAATATCACTGTAATACTCTAATATAATACTGCAATAATAATATTGCAATACTGTAATATAATACTATAATAAGAAGTCTACAATTCTGTAATATAATACTATAATACTACAGTACGATACTATAATATAATAGTACAATATAATACTATAATAATAACTGTATAATACTATGGTACTACAATTTGATGTGGTATAATTTTATGTACCGGAAAAAAAATCACAGAATCTCATTTATAATTAAATTAATTTTTACTAATTTTCAACTAAGAGAACAAACAATTTACTACTGATTACTATAATAATTTACTAATACAATTCAAAACCAAAAATTAAAATACAAAACGCAGAAGAAGAACTGCAAGAAAAATGTCTCTTCAACCTAAAAGAAGTGAAATATAAAATTAGGAAATTTAATTATCAAATAAAATCGAGGACACGGACACTAATAAAAATCTGACCGGTTAAAAATGTCGTAAAATGACACGAATTTCTTTAAGAAAGAACGCAGCCGGATACGAGCGTTAACGAAACGATACCGGTCCTTAAATTCTTCGACGCTGTACTACAACCGGCGCGGCGTTCCCGCATTCGTGTTCACCGCAACTGATAGCGAACAATAGATGAATTAAAAGCGTCAGTAGAAGGCCCCCCCTTCTCCGGCCTGGCTTTTCTCCGACGGATCTCATAGAAACTCCGCGGCCCGTAGAAATAGAGCGGGACGAACACGGCCCGCAAAAACTAGTGCCAAAGCCCGGGCGGAAACCGTGGCCGAAACTCTCGGCGCATTGTTACATCGCGTTTTTCTTCTGAACTGCACTAGGCTTCCGCCTCGCTCGCTCGAGCCGGCTTGGTGCTCGAGCGAGCAAAAAGACCGCGCGCGGCGGCGGCGGCGGGGTGCGTCTGTTTAATCGATCGGATAATTACTCGTCAAGAGTTCCCGCGCGCGCGAACGCGATCTTTTTTTCACCGCGACGGAAGCTGCGCAGCTCTCGCGGTTTGTTAATGGTTTCGCGTTCTTCTTCGGGCTCTATCTTGTCCTAAAACCGTTGCCAGCTTGTCTGCTGTGTTGGACGATTTTTATGGAAGCGAGAGGATTTGTTTATGATTCTTTTAGGAAATAATATTCTTTACAGAGCTTGGATTTTTAGAAATGTTGTAGTGTTTGGGTATGGATTGAATTGTTGTCAAGAGTTATTTAATTTAAATAGACTGTATATAATAGTGTCAAATCAATTGTCGGATAAAGTATTAAGTAAAGTATTTTACATCGAAATAAATTATGAAATTATGTAGGAAATTAAATATGAAATTAAATGGGAAATTAAATATGAAATTAAATAGGAAATTAAATAGAAAATTAAATAGGAAATAGAATAGAAAATTAAATAGGAAATAAAATAGGAAATTAAATATGAAATACAATAGGAAATGAAATATGAAATAAACTATCAAATAAATTATGAAATAAACTAGTCAATAATCTAATAAATGAAGTACGAAATAATTTAGTCAACGAGCCAACAAATAAATCATGAAACAAACTAGACAGCAGACCATTAAATAAAGCAAGAAATAAACTAGCAAACGAGTTACAAAATAAACTACGAAACGAACTATTAAATAAGCTATAAAATACTCATTCTAACCTATCGGTACACATGGCGCAATAAAATCTGCAACCGGCTGCAACAATTCCGTAAAATAACTGGAAATGGATTCGGAAGCACAGTGGGACATCCAATGATTCCGCGCGGAGCAGGATAAACGTGTTTGTATCGCGGCCGTGCGTGTGCGGGGATCGTTATTCCCAGTGAAAGCAATGTTTATCCACGGTTGGTACACGGTCCCCCGTGGACGGACTTATTCAACAGCTTAATAGAAAAGTTTCGCGCAAGATGCTCGCTAATAGCGGCGCCCAAAGGGACGGCGGCCGCGGGGGGTAGAGAGACACCGGAAACGGGTGAAACCGGGAACGGAAACCGAGGCAAACACAGCGGGGCCGATATCGTGGCCGCGGGTTGCAACCCGAAGAATATTACCGATAAGGTGGTGGTTGGTGGTTGGTGGTGGTGGTGGTGGAAGCGGCGCAGAAAAATTCAATCAGCTTAAATGCGGCCAGATAAACGTAACCGTGAAAGAAGTCGTCACGAGTCGGCACAGTGTTAATCAATACGGCCCCCGCGCGCGCCACGATAAGCTGCTTACGTCGAGAGAGCTGCTTTCTTATTTTTTTACTACCGAACACAAAGTTTCCGCGTCCGATAAAGGAAAAATATGAGCAGTCGAACACAGAGGCTCCCACCGCTCCCACCGCTTTCCACGGTTCCCATTAAAGCATATTTCGATCTGAATTTTTTCGTTCGATTCCCCGCCGCGTCGCGTTCTCCCCCCACTCCTACTCTCTCTCTCTCTCTTTTCCCGCGAAACACGAAAGTTCGATTAATTGATTGGACCGATCGCGACGCTCGCCGAGCGATCATTTTTTAATGAAGTTGTTCTCGAGTGGCACCGACCGAGCAATTGTTGATATTATTATCAACGGGTTCCCGGGCACCGACGTTGCTCCACCGGCGGAAGATATTGTCGTCCGCGGATTCGTTCGCGAGGAAAAAAACGAGCGGATACAATGATGTTCCTCAAAGCTCTGTCGCGAATTCTATTTTCAACTCCCGAAATATTTTATATGCGAGAGAAATGGTCCTCGAGTATTGCTATTAACCTCGTAGCGTTGAAAAGTATTAACAATAATTTAATAAGTATGAGTTTAGCCTCTGAAATTGGAATAAAAATCGAATCTCTTGTCATCGATATTTAAACATTAATTTCCTACCCTTGTAAGTAATTATTATCATTACAAAATTTAATAAAGACAATTTTTATTTTGATTAAAAATTGTCGATGATAAATCGTGAGAATTTTATACTAACACGTATTAATTATAACGTTAATATGTACTTGCGATATGTGTTTACGATATGTGTTAATATGTGAGTTTACTTTCGCCGTGCTGTTAATTTAAAATAATGTTAATTAAAAATGTAACGCGAGAATCGAAATTTATAGTCGTCCACAAATCAGAGTATTTGCGGCATCGTTGCGGCATGCAACGATTATATTTGCGCGCGATATTTCCGCAGGAAAAGTATTGTTTATTTCGGCGAACGTTGGGCAGTATTTTAAAAATTCGCGCGCGTCGCCCGGCGCAGATAAATCCGCGCGGTCCATCCGTTCTGCTTAATGTTGATGAAGATGTAACCCGGCGTTGCCGCCAGCGATGTTTCGGTTCGCGCGCGGGGGGTTGTCCCGTGACTCGATTGTTTAACATCGGGGAGTTATTAATATAATTGGGTCGGGCACGTTGAATTGGCGCCTAATGAAAACGGCATTATAATCGCGGTAATCGGTGAAAGGCCTTTCAAACCCCGGTGACTATCGTAACGAGAGCAGCCGGTATTCGAACAATCGCGGCGATCGTTAGAAAATAGAAGGAGAAGCTGTCGATCCGCGTTGATGATCGCCGAACAAAATTATCATCGATTTACCGTTTCCGTCGACGCGAACCCCCTCCGGCGAATTATTAAATAAGCTGGCATTGTGTTAATTCGCGCAGATGCAATCGCCGCGTTGAAGACGCTGTTACATTGTATAAATTGAAAGAAATATTTCTTGCAAAATTAGAATATTTTTTTTAATATTTTTAACGTATCTATTCATATAATTTTTATATCGTCGTCGCGGCGTAAATGCAATCTCCCTGCTAGAGGTACATTAGTAAATTGTATAAATTGAAAGAAATATTTCTTGCAAAATTAGAATATTGTTTTTAATATTTTTAACATATCTATTCGCACGATTTTCATATAATCGCAGATTTATTAATTTGTATCCTCTACGGTAATTATCAAATACAAAGACTTCGACGCGAGCATAAATTATTATATTCTCGTTATCGGGAATATTTTCAATAAATTTTTCATTACCAGCATGTTCTCGGAAATAATCATGAAGAACCGCGGTCTATGTTACACACACACACACACGAGGATACGCAACATGCGCGTCCGATGAATTTTAAATATTTAGAAACAGATTTTAATACGTTCACGTTTTATGAAGCCCGATTAATTGTTCGGCTAAAATCGACGTTTCTCCTTCCCTCCTGTGTTCGTTCGTTCGGAAAAATTAATTGGAAACGTAAAATCCATTTGCCATCGGAGAGGGTATAATTATGCCGCGCAACATTTGCAATTATCTTTCCGCGGAATATCAAACGAACTTTACGAAGACCGACAATGTAAGTTGATTAAAATGTTCGGTTTTCGGTGCGCGGCTGTCGGCGTTGTTAACACATTAACGAACGATCGTTTCGTTGCAAACGTAACATTGTTCGTAACGTCGGTTAAAGAATATTTATCTATTTATTTTATTCATCGTGAACGGTGTTTAATATTTTTAAAATAATATTGGAGATTATAGGAGTAAAATCAAAGAAATTTACTTTGGTAATTAGTAACAAATTATTGATTGCTATGATAATTGATTCCCATCGGTCTTGAATAAAAAAGTAATTAATAGACTACCGATCGGTAAAGTGTTAACAACATTTTATCAATTCATTAAAGAATAATATATTATTATATTGAATAATATATAATAATATTGTTTCTGTGTCAATACCACGTGCTCTAATTTTGCAATACCTCGCGATCGCTCAATTCCACCGTTTCGATGAAACAAATCATTGCTGCCCAGAAAACCGGAGAAATCCGAAATAGGAAACACGAAGCCTAATTCCGCGAACTGCCATAACCGCTGGAAACATCGTGCGTCCCGCATTTCTTGCTGGCGACCTACGAAAATGGCCGCAAGCTCGCGAGAAACGTGGGGCACTGGGGCCACGTGATCCGCGACCGCAGAATTGTTATTCGCAGATCGCGTTCGCGCGCGGACAAATTGTAGAAATCGCGTCGGCGTTTTGCGGAGGTGCGTGGCGCACAGTGCCGGACAATTTGCGAGCACCGTGGTTGAAACGGTTTCAAAAAGGTATCCGGGGCCGATCGGCCGTAGCCGGTTCCCATTACACGCTGCGCCTTGATAATCATTCATGCCCTCTGAAATGGCTGCCGGAAATGAGATACGAATAGGGACAGTCGGTAAAACGTTTCGACGTGGCTCCGTCGGAATTTCAGCGAAAATGTAAATTTTCCCGGCGATGCTCTCTTGCTGCATATTCAATGGGAGCGGCGGGGGGAGGGAGGAGGCCAGGCGAAGAGAAAAGGTATCATCTACCCTGGCGGGGGCCGCCCCCCCCCCGTCGACACCATAGCGCGCGCGGAAAGTGGAGCGCGGGGGGGGGGGGGGGGGGGATTCGGTTGATAGATAGATTACAGCCACGCTTTTCGAGCGGGCCGCCGCCGACGCCGACGCCACTTTTGCTTGCTATACGGCATCGAGAACCAGCGACCAGAGCAAAATTCCACGCTCGATTTCAAAGGTGTAACCTATCCCGTTCATCGTTTATTTACGATTCCGCGAAACGCACCTGCGCGGCAATCAAGGCTCCGCCAATTTAACCGACGCTCTCTCTCTCTCTGTGTGTGTGTGTCTGTGTGTGTTCCCCCTACGATTCCAAGAACCCGTAAATAATTTCCCAGATCTGATAAACCCCGGCCGACGATTTTCCGCGATTGGCTACGCCCGTTGTCACGACGATTATGCTAATTCCGATCCTCGTCGCCTCGCACGCGCCGGAATTTCAAATTGCAAGTTTCCAGTGTGAAAAACTGCAATCTTTTTTGCGTACTTTTCTCTTTGTTTTGCACGATTTGAATTTCTTTTCACATTATTTCGACATGACAGAAAATAATTACTATATCACCGTCGACCTAGTAAAATTATTATTAAAAATACCGCAACACTGAAGTCACTCCAATTTTTTAAAAAGGTGTCGAACAACGCGTATTTTGCATGAGGAAACGTCGAAGGAGAGAACCTCGTCCTCTGCGTAACACATAATCTCGCGCGCCCCCCAATTTCCACGGTTCGCTTGATGAAAATCGGCGGCGGGGTGACAACACAGCCTCGCAAGAGTCGCCGCTTGCCGAGACGAGAATGGATCCGCCGCGGAAATATAATGAGCGTGACAGCTAGCAGAACGAGGAGTGGAATCATGTAAAATTATTCGGGAGACCGGCGATGTAAATCACGTTTACCAGGCGGAGAGAATTAAAATAACGAGTCCGTGCCCCGTCCGGAAAAAAAGGGGTTGACAGACAGACGGACGGACGGACACGCGGGTGGATCAACCCGGGATAGTTAGATTTTAATTGGTTTTTTTTAACGCCTATGCAAATCGGTTCCTTCGAGCCATCTCCTACAGATCTATTGCGCGCGGAAGATTTACCACGCAATAAAGCACTTTATACTTTCTCATCTGGCTTTTCCCCCGCATTCCCGGGAATCACGGGCGTAAAATGTTAACGGGGGACACTTACCCCCCACCCTCAACCTCCAGTCCCATGAAAATATCTATCGACGGCTCGCCCGGCGCTTCCTTTCTACTTTTTGACTTCGGACAAAATAAATTTGCTATTCCCCGTGTATCGCCCGCTCATCTCTATGGTAATCCGATTGGCCCGCGCGATTCGCCCGTTATAAATCCATCTAGCCGGAAAGGAAATCGTCGCTTCGGGAGCAAAAAAAAAAAAAGACGGGATTAAATTCTTCCCGCTTCTCTGCGTTCAGTAATTTTTAATCGTTTTCGCGCGACCGGAAGAAGACGCCAGGGCATCTCGAACTACTTAGCTTGTCTATGAATGTTTCATGCCGAATTTGCGATTAGAAAATATCATGCTCGACGAGTGACGCTGGTTTTGGAGGGGGAAACGTCGCCGTTGACGGGAAATAATATTTTAGGCACGGGGAAAGATGTTGCGGAAATAAAGATTGTTTATTGAACGAAATTAATTCAAAGACGAAAGGTTCACTGCTGTGGCGATTGCTGTAGTTTTTAGGGTTATTATACGAATTAGGCTTTGATAAGTGGTAGCATGAAAGATAAAATAGAAGGGAAGATATGTGGTGGGGATGATTGAAGAAAATGGAGAAAATGGAGAAAATAGAGAAAATAGAGAAAATAGAGAAAATAATAGGAAATAATAGGAAATAATAGGAAACAACATAGTAGAAAATTATTAAAACAACGAAAATAAGATTAGTTGAAAATGTAACAGAATAAACAGAAATAAAAGTAAAGAAAGGGTATAAAAATTCAGTTAATCGAATTTGCAGTAATATAAATACTGTTCTGTTAATTCCAACCCAGTAATATAATTAAATATTATAGCTAATATAAAATACTAAATAAATAATATTATAAGTATCTATGCGTCTACTCCTGCAAACGATAAAGACAATTTTTATCTTGCCGAGGAAACCACAGTCTACTGACAATAATTAAAATTCGAGCTGCATTCGATCACATAGAATAATAAATCCATGTTTAATAAATCGAATCCATAGCTAATAAATTCCAATCTTTGGTTAATAAAATCCATGAATCAACCGACAATTTCCCTAAAATTTACAATAACAAAAAAGCCATCATCTCTTAAAATTATAAAGACTCCAAATCAGATAATCAAAAAGTGCATCAAAGCGCATCGAAGTGCATCGAAGTGCATTAGAAATCCGTCTGAAGATCGTCCACTCATAATCGATCAAACCTCGGCGCGTGTACAAGCAATTGTTGCAACGGTACCAAGCATTTTCCATCGAACGTTCGATAAAACAAGTCGCGCGCGCGCGCGGCGCTTCGGCGCAACCTCGTATAACATGCGCGTTCGCAATTTAACGGAGCGGCCCCGGCATGAAGCATTTCCATAGCGTTTCTACGGGACGCATTATCGAGCGTAAATTCGTTTCATTAGACTTTATTAGAACACACACGGTCGTTTCCACGTTTCCAAGTCCCCGCGTCCGGCTGTATGCACACTGTCGGATAATCCATGACGACCGGGGACATACACCGCTCCGCTAGGCGCGCGGCGTCGCGCACCCCGTCGCAGTTTCGACGCGCCGCTTTCGCGTTCAACGGTGGATGCACCGTGAACCGGGTTCAAGAATTTCGGCACGCTTCGACGACGGGAACGCGGGCTACTCGCGACCGAATTGCGATCGCGCTCTGTCTTCGAAT